>NW_019744108.1:981187-997140 GCF_002891405.2 Cryptotermes secundus
GTGTTGGGTGTATAACGCGACAAATAACTTCACGCCGTTGTCTGATATAGCGAATTTATTCCGTTCGCTCGCCTTACACACACTTTACAATCATTTCCACTTGCAGTGTTACAATTACTGCTTACAATATCTCGGCCAACACTGGACTGTCCTCCCTGGCGGTTGTTCCAAGACTGTGCGAATGCATTCAACCCCGCCATATAACCTTGGTCACTGCTATGCAACGAACCCTTTGTTATAACCATGGAGACTCCTGTTAGAACTACAATAGAGCGACTGTTGTTTCCTATGCAACGGTCTGTTCTAGCGTTTCCATAGAAGTGACTCTTCTGGATTCCAGACACGTTACAATATTAATAAAAACTATTACATCTTACCTAGATCTTATTCTGCACCATCACCTTCAAAGTAGTCCCCTTGGGAGTGCATACACCGATCCCAGCGTTTCTGCCACTTTTCAAATGCATCCTGGAAGTCTTTCTTTGTTAGGTGTTAGTACCGTCTGCATTTCCTCTTGAATTGCCTCAACTGTATCAAAATCTTCGCCCCTTCAACTTGATTTTCATCTTGGGGAAGAGAAAGAAGTTGCATGGAGCTAAGTCTGGCGAGTACGGTAGGTGGGGAACAACTGCCCCATCTTGTTTTCAGCCAAAAATTGCTGCACAATGTAAGCCATATGTGGTCGTGCATTGTCATGGTGGAGTACCCAGTCGTTCGTGCGCCACTTCTCTGGACGTTTTCTCCTCATGTTCTCCCTCAAACGTCTTACAACATCGCGATACAACTCTTTATTGACTGTCTGACCAGGAGGGATGAACTCCTTATGAACAATCCCGTCGATATAACAAAAACAGATCAACATGGACTTAATGTTGCTCTTGTCTTGTCGAGCTTTTTTTTGGTCGAGGTGAAGAAGGGCTCTTCCATTGTGACGATTGCGGCTTGCTTTCAGGGTCGTAGCCATAAACCCAACTTTCGTCACCAGTGACAACCTTCGAAAGAAAATTTGGATCCTCTTGAAGTTGTTGCTGAAGTTCGCTGCAGACTTCCAAGCGATGCTGCTTCTGTTCATTTTGCAACAGTCGTGCCACAAACTTCGCCACAATCCTCCTCATGTTCAGTTCCTCTGACAAAATTCGTTGACATGTACCATAACTTAGTTCCAAGGTGAGCGGCCTTCGATGGTCAGTCTACGATCTTGCAGAGTCAGATCCGTAACTTCCATGACATTTTCTGGTGTGGTGCCAGTTGACAGCCGTCCCGAACAATCGTCATCATCAGTCGATGTTCTGCCATTTTTGAAACGCTTATACCAGTCGTAAGTTTGTGTCTGGCCTAAACTGTTGTCACCAAAAGCTTGCTTCAACATTTGGTGCGTTTCTGCAGCGGTTTTACCAAGTTTAAAATAAAACTTCATACAGACACGCCATCGCAAACTCACGGAAACACAACAATGGAAATACGTTCACCAGCAATAAAGCCAACCACTCAACTCGACGCCACTTGCCACACTGATTCAAGAAGGATGTGTGAGGAGACACCTAGCGGTATTTCAATGTACTCATAACCATTCGGGCGCAAAATTCAAATTTTGGAAACTTTTGGATTGCCCCACGTATTATCAGGTACAGTTTGTGTCTCCTGTTGAGATGCCATTCCTCCATAATGTATGGTTTACCTTGAAAAGTTTGTAGTTACATGGCTGGTCAGTAAGGTCCCTCTCTTTGTGGAACATGGCAGGGCTAGTTACAAATGATCCAACATTATTGAAATGGAATTTAATGTGCAACATTAACTCAGTCACAGCATACAAGACACGTGAGTTCCACTTACCTCTCTACCTCTTTACCAGCAGCAGGGCTCCTAAACATTTCAGGGCCATGGCAAGTTTCACTGAACCAACTATACTGTGTTCACAAAAACCATCATTGGACTTGATCCAGTTGAATCCAGTGTACACCTTCACATCCAATTGCTTTAAGGTCTATTTACTTGTTATTCTCCCATTTATGACATACTTTCAGGTTTTCTTATCCAAATGTTGAATGCATTTATCATTCCTATTTGTGTTTCATTTGCCACCAATCTAATCATCATTAAATATATTCTAATACTAGCTGTGCCCGGCCACGCCTTGCTGTGGCTCAGTCTGCCCGTTCTTCCCCAGTTTGATTTGAAATTACTCGATGCATTGCTTCCGCTCCTCGAGTATTGACGACCTATGCTTGTTCTTCTGCGAGGCATTATTTGGATGAACTAAAGCAGAACGATTGCACTGAAGAAGAAGAAAGAAAGTTGTAACAAAAACATATGAAATTGCAAAACATTATAAAGGAAAGAACACAAACTGGAGAACAAAGAAGAAACAAAAAAAAATAAAAATACCGACAAAATATTTCAAATCAAACGCAGATCAATCGACACAGCTCAATCCCACCACCAATTGCACCAAAAAATAAGGAGAACAGTTAAGAAAACGAAATGAAAAACAATGAAAAATAAGCTATACTCACGAAATGAACGGTATGGTAAACGACACAGCCCAATTCCAACCCCCCAATCCAATTTTTATTTATATAGATAGATGTAACGTGTTTGGGCACGTCATGCGAGTATTTATTGTTCTTCGCTTTTACACTTATACACTTTGCAAGAATTGCCACTTGCAGTATCAGAACTAATTCGGACGGGATAGGGAATACCTTATCAAAGAGTTAGTTTCATCTGTTGCTTAGGAAATGCTAGCACAGAACATCTTGTAGAAGTGTTTGGTTTCATCCGTTGTTACTCAGCGGAACATCTTATACTCTCATCTCCAGGGAAACGCGTTTGTTGTTTCGGCAATTCCTATGCAACGGCCCACTGTTATTGCGTTTCCATGGAAGTATACTTTCCGGTTTCATCCGTTGTTACACAACGGAACCTCTTATCCTGTGCAATCGGTGAAGAACTTTCGGAGATCCTCGAGGGGTAACAAACCAACATTTACGTTTTTATTTATATAAATAGATAGAAGATAGATTTAATGATTTTAACATCATAAAGTATTAAAATACGTTTTTAATGAGTGACATATTCTTGATGTCTTTTAAATTGTTGCATTATTTACGTGTACTTTGATAATAAGAATATGTTGCATGTTACCTGTGTAACGTTGTTGTGGTCACGTGTCTCCTATTCAGTATGACAAATAACTTCCACGCAGGTCTCGAATTCAGCGAATAAGTTATTGAACGCCCACTTTTACACCAGCGAGTACAATTATTATCACGTCCAGTATCACCAAAAAACTCTTCGGAGCTGGATTATTATAACCCAGTTTCGGACGCAATAGAGGGCACTTTTGCCCAGGGTTCGATTTCACGTGTTCTGTGCTCGTTGCTGCAGAAATGCATTATTTCCACTGTTTCAACAGTTCGTTCCCATGGTTATTCGTAGGCGTCGATCTGTTTCAACAGTTCATTGCCACGGTTATTCCTAGGCAACGATCTGTTGGTATTCGATGGACGACATATAACACGTTACAGTATATTAATATTGAATACAATTAATACTTTAACAACCAACAAACCTGTCACAGGTGTGCCATGTATATAATAGGTATATAAAAACGCGCGTGTTCGAATGCAGAGTTGTGCCAAAATTTTGAGGCAATCGGTGAAGAAGCATTTTGTTCACAAATGTCCCACTTTCTGCTCTTCTCTAACATGAGAGACCAGGCTTTACACCTGTATAAAACCACAAAGCTATAATTTTGTGTTAAATCTTAACAGTGTTTCTGATGTGATAGTGAAAGTTAAACCCATTCATCTAAAGATTGCAGTATGTTTAATATTGAGTTTGAATAAGTTATTTTCTAGGTATATCGAAGTTCTTTTTGTTACAAAATCGTGAGTTGCAAATATTCCATTCCTTTGTGAACATTTTTCACTTACCAGGGTGGCACATGTTTGTGGATGTATGATATTGTGATTATTTCTGACTGATATCAGTAAAGAGTTAAGGTTTGGTATCATTCAATTACTCGTAGAATGTATATGTTAAATTTTAATGGGTATGTGATGATCATACTTTTTAGAAGATGGTTATATTATTATATGCTATTTTAAATGTTAAGAGGTTATGTAACATTCAGATTGGGAATATCGGACACTGTCATATTCAAAATGAAATGGATGATGCCTCACTTCAAGTACTGTACACGTGGTACTTTACAACTGTGAGAACTTCATTATTAGTGGAAGATACATTTTGTATTGTTTCAGTCACTTGACACTGTCAAGCAGCAGTGCAATTGTAGGAGTAAACGACACAGCCCAATTCCAACACAGTGTAACACGAAACAATTAAATCAAAATGAAAATAAATCAAAACCGTTTCTGCTTTGATTTCACACGGAATCTCTTGTGATACTTGTGACCCCGTGATACTCGTGTTTCCATGGAAGTATACTTTCTGGTTTCATCCGTTGTTACACAACGGAACCTATTATCCTATGCAACGGTCTGTTCTAGCGTTAATATGGAAACGACTGCACTGAAGATGAAGAAAGAAAGTTATAACAAAAACATATGAAATTGCAAAACATTAAAAAAGGAAAGAACACAAACTGGAAAACAAAGGAGAAACAAAAAAAATACCGACGAAATATTTCAATTCAAACGCAGATCAATCGACACAGCCTAATCCCACCACCAATTGCACCGGAAAATAAGGGAAACAGTTAAGAAAACGAAATGAAAAACAACAAAAAATAAACTATACTCACGAAATGAATGCTGCGGTAAACGACTCAGCCCAATTCCAACGCAGTGTAACACAAAATAATAAAATCAAAACGAAAGTTTCGTTGCCGCAACAGCTTGTTGCCACAGTTATTCCTAGGCAGCGATCCGCTGTTTGAACAGTTCGTTGCCACGGTTATTCCTAGGCAACGATCCGCTGTTTCAACAGTTCGTTGCCATGGTTATTCCTAGGCAACGATCTGTTGGTATTCGATGGACGATGTATAACACGTTTTTTACCTGTTTTTACCTGTCACGGGCGTGACATCTATATAATAGGTGTATAAAAACGCGCGTGTTCAACTGCAACATTGTGTCAAAATTTCGAGGCAATCGGTGAAGAACTTTCGGAGATCTTCAAGGAGAGCCAAACGAACAGTTACATTTTTATTTATATAGATTATTAAGTGACAAATGTAAAGTCTGAAGCTCTTCAGTGTGTAATTTTATTGATCCTCTTATTACTTCCTCTTTCTTAGGAACAAAGTCTCCTCAGCATCTTGTTCACAAATGTCCCACTTTCTGCTTTTCTGTAACATGAGATACCAGGCTTTACACCTGTATAAAACCACAAAGCTATAATTTTGTGTTAAATCTTAACAGTGTTTCCGATGGGATAGTGAAAGTTAAACCCATTAACACATTGCGGACCGGTGGTTTAAACATATAAATCAATCTGGGGACCGGCGTTTTTAAACCTTCTACCCTAACTTGTGCACTGTTCACTTTAAAAATTAATATAAAATCTCCTAATTAATTTTATGAACTGAAATTTTTGGAGAACACTTACCAGAGCTCCTAGAAGTGCTTGCGCATGTGATATCTCTGGAAATATTCCCCTTTGTGAAGAGGCATTACGCAGAATTTGCACATGTAGGCAGTTCTACTCTTCTTCTTGTGCTCTGCGCACACACGGCACTGCCTAGAAGGGTGTTTCTTCTTGCAATATTCACTCTTCACAATTTTCACGAGAATATGTTTCCGCATATCACCCGAGAGTCGGCCAGGGGGGTCTGCTCGAGGCCTCCGGCGGGTGCGAACAGATGGCCCCGGCTGCACTACGTCTGTGTCTGACGCAGGTACTGCCGCCACTGTGACGTCAGTAGCCCAAGCTTTTGCCAGTTTCAACAGAAATGCTTTGTATTTCAAAGTAGAATTTCTGTTCACCTTTTTGAAAACCGTAAATGAATTGAAAATTGCACAGTTTATAAGCCACAGTGCAACTTTCTTTGTCCATTTTACTGTTTTCCTAGGAAGGGAATAATAGGCCAAGAACTGGTTGGCCCTGTCAACTCCTTTCATGAACATATTATACTTGGAAATACAAAGAGGCTTCTTTACTTGCCCATGTCGTCTTTGAACATCGACCATGCTCGAATTGTGAATAGTGGAAACCATATTCACAACGCGAGTATCCCTCCAGGACTGAAGAAGAATGTCCCCCTTCCATCAAAGAAACTATCTCGAAAAAACAGTGATGGAACTTCAGACATGTCCGTTGGGTCCAATGGCATCTGCTTCACCCCTGGATCACCAGTAAACTTTCCCAAAGTGGGGGTTTTGTCCACTTTATTCCATGTAGCTGTCCCGACACTTGCACTTTCAACGGAGCTCTCACTTTCACTTGACACATTTTGGGCAGCCCTGTGGCCCCCATCACTGTCACTGTCACTGATAATTGCCTTGCTATCAGAAGACGAAGCAGTTGGCAAATCTGATAGCTCATCAGATAACATGTCTAATATTTCCTGTCCTCCGAGAGATCGCAACTGCTTTCGTCTCTGAGCCATGTGAACTGGTAGCTGCGTGGTTCATGCGTGCAAGCTTGGATTAGAACAAAGCCAATTTTGTGTAGGTTGTGACAGGAAATGACTCTGGTCGAGTTACTAGATAAGGCAGCAATCATTCCCGAGGTCATCTACGCAGTAGTTACAATTCAACGAAGCCACACAGCGATATATAGCGTTTTGCAACATAACGTGACCGTAGAGGGCCATATGGCCCGACCGGTCCGCAACGCTTGGAAACATAGAGGGCCATATGGCCCGTCCGGTCCGCAATGTGTTAATATAAGTGTAGTAATGAGTTTTACGTCATGTGAATGAAAAATGAATCGTGCTTTCTTTTGAAGAAAAACGAGAATCTTGTTGACAGAGTTTTGGAAATGATTAGTGATCATGGTGTGGAAATATGAAAAGAAATGTTGTTGACCGTTCATTTAAATATTCAAAATTGAACGGTGGCTGCTGTTTCATGAATTTAATCTGCTCTGTTTCATCATGAATGTCATTTTCTTTGCCATTATTATTCCTGAGCACTTGAATGTTGCAACCTTCTCAACTGAGTTATCTGTTACTTTTTTTAAGCAATGACATTTTATTTTTTGATCTTCCTTCTAGCCCAGTCTTCTACCTCATAATAGATTTTCTGGGTTGTGTATTGTATTGTTATTTGTGCTGATATGATTTGAATAATAATTCATACCTCATGTGTGATATTTTTTACTTGTGTATGCCATTTTGATGTTGCCTGATTTCCAGGAGCTGTTCAGCGAACTGTAGGCGATAAATCCGATATTGCAGCTCTAACGCAGTCCCTTCAGACTTTTCGTATACCAACAAGGAAGGATCAACAGAAATGCGGCACCAAGGGAAAGCCAATAATTGTTGAAACTAACCATTTGGCACTGGATCTAAGAAGAATACGAAACAACATTGTTATTCATTATGATGTGACACTTAATCCTTCACTTCCAAAGAGAATGCTCAGGTATGTAAGATTGCCTTTAATTGTCTACAGTAGTGCATTATGTTTGTGAGAAGAATACGAAACAACATTGTTATACATTATGATGTGACACTTAATCCTTCAGTTCCGAAGAGAATGTTCAGGTATGTAAGATTGCCATTAATTGTCAACAGTAGTGCATTATGTTTGTGAAAAAGGGTGAAAAATCCTCTATCTTGATTAATATAAACACTTTGCACAGCATGGATCAGTGGAGTTCATGTCAGTTCAGGTCCAAAGGATAGTGGACTTAAGCCATAAATCGAACGGTTTTCTTATACACCTTATAATCCACTGCACCGTTGCACACATAAAGTCTTCTAAAATCACCCTTTAAGGCAACCTTCTGTATTCTTAAGAACTCCGAATGCTGCATCCTCGATACTCAATACTCATACTGCTCGTAACTCATACTCAATACTGGCTGAATAGTGTTCACCGCTCATTATATAGGCTTGGCACAGACGACATAGAAAACACATTGCTGCTCGGCAACAGATATCAGGTATTGTTGTCAGGTGTGTCTAGGTACACATTGCCTAGCAATGGACGCCCTACGGTTGCATGATGTCAGCCTAGTGGGGTGGGGTGTTTACCGAGTTTTGTGTAGTTACAGGATGAGTGGGGATATGTGACGTCACTTGCAATTCCTGTTGCGCTATCCATGCGTTCACAGAGTTGTCACCCAGCAATGCGCCAATACAATCCTCAACTCTCACATTGTGCGTGTGCTCTGAGGCCTCTGTTGGTTCAACAGTTCCTACATAGAGCCAATACACCACATTGCTCCCTACTTAAGACTGTTTGTCCTGAATAACCTAATGGTGCACCTCCATTCCTTTTCTTCCCGTTGTTTCCATGGGTTCCTGCTAGCAACATCTGCATTTGGTCTTGCCGTTCTCCAGGTCTCTTTTGCAGTGTTTATTCTACCACATCCGCCCCCAAGCAGCTCTGTGTTAGGGCGCAAGCCAGTCCAGTTGTACTACCAGTCACTTGTCATCTTTCATTCTACATTCATACCGGGGAGGCCAGTGTTTTTCATTACCGGTTCCTCCACTGCTTGCAGTCTCTCTTTCCATTTTGGACGTGGTCGACCACAAGGTCCAGTCTATGATCTTTCTTAAGCCGACAGAAGATCTGACTATTCGCTTCGCGATCTTAATGCAGACAATCTTGTAGAAGATCTTTTGAGTTCCTCTCCCTCCTAGGTGTAATCGCTGTCCTGGGCTCCACTTCTGGATGGTGTCCATGGTTTTCCTCTTCTTCCTCAGAGGTGATAACTTTCCCGAGCTCCACCCTCCGATGTCAATCGAGGTTTCCCTCTTTCTCACGTGCAGCGGCCGCTTGCTGCCTCGATCCTTTGTTCTCTTTTTCCTTAATGGTGCATCTGTAAATTCTTCGTGAGCAGTCCTACTCTCTGGGTTCGTTGCTCAACCATGGCCCTGGTACAGCTTCTCTCGACAAAATGTTCCTTCTGCCATGCCACTTTCGTGTGGCGTGTCGTCCCTCTGCTGGCGACAGCCAATCTCTTCTAGGATCCACATTTTTCCCTGGGTCAAAATTTCCCTGAAGATGTTCCTCTTGCGCCATGCCACTTTTGCACGGTGGGACACCTTCCTACAAGCAGCAGCCAGCTTCCTCCAGGATCCACAAATTCCTCAGGTCAGTTCCTTTGGTTTCTGGTGGCGTCTCGCAGCTAGATTTCAGTCTCTACACCTCTTCTTCGGTTCTCTGACCGGTATCACTGTAGAGTCTGGTACAGGTACTTTTTCTTTTTGGGCCACCTCAGGTTTCATGTCCACTGAGGTTGGCTTCATCTCTTCCAGACATGCCTCCATCTCTTGGCAGGCCATCATCTTTACATCCATTTCAGGTTTGACACCCATTTGTCACATGTTTTGTCTACTGTGAACGCCATTCAGATTAATTGGCTTTATTATCCACCTACATGTTGTAACTACAATTGATTATAACACTGTTGTGGGTTTACACAATTTACAAACCCTACACACTAATCTATTCACTCTATCTTCAGTAGTCTTCACATATTACAGCATAACACGGGAGCTCTACAAGTGTCACTGAATTACGCACTCCTGATACCCAGTGCCTTTTCAGTTGTCACCACTATCACTGATTATCACTCTTTTAATCACTCGTTCAGTTCTTTCCACAGCTGCTATTTTTCAACTGAACTGCAATGCTGTGTAGCAACCAGCGCACTTCAGCTCGGAACGTCACGGAGAAACACCACTTTCCTTACTGTTGCATAACTTATCTAACAACTGTTTATCAAGAGTCTGTCTTCGTGGTAACTTGTTCCACATCCCATCGCCCAGCAACGGTTTGACATGTCACAATATATATGTATACACACACAACACAATGCATGCACATACCATTACTCTGCTTATTTCAGTTATCACTGTAGTAATTACTAAGAAAAGGGAGAAATAGTACTTTTCCACTCACTTTATCGTGTGCTCCTATGAGGGATGGTGCTGGTGACAGGTATATTTATGATCTACAGTGTAACGTTGATGTATTACAAATTCATAAAATTTATAAAAAAAAATCATACAGTCAACTCTCGATTATCCGGGATAATGGTGGGGATGGAAATCACGATTAATCGAAAACCCGGTTAAGACAAATTTTATTAAAAGTAGTACTGTAATACTGTACCTTCATAATACTATAGGCCTACCTGCATTTAAATATATTCAACCTCATTTTTATGTCATCTCATGGCCTATTTAATACTTTTTTTACATTACACTGAAGTATGAATTAGTTAGTATTTCAATCACAGTCTTCGACAACATCCAACACTTTTTACGAACATTCACACTTAACACTTAAAAAAATTTAATATTGTCGTTTACTTTTTCACGGCATTTTCCTTTTTCTGTTGAATACTTAACACAACACGCTTCCTTTTACAGACTGACATTTTGCTAACGCACTTGAAGATCAATACAAAGATACTAACTGGGGCGATGTATCTGTCCTTGAAACTTTCCACAAATCCTTGCATTCTTTCACCCCTACCCTAGAACATTGTGTTAGCATAACGGGACCAAAGAATGCAGAGCTCGGTTCACACTAGTGCGAAAATAGTGTTACAACTCGCCATGTGAAACAAAAGTGAATGAATGTTAAACAACATATAAGCCTCAAAAAAGCGTCAGTAGCCCCGGTTAAGCCGCAAACCGGTTAATCCGCCCCCGGATAATCGAGAGTTGACTGTATTCTAATAGGTACTCCTAATATCTGAAATTGGTTGAAATACACAGTCTTAAACTTTGTCTCGTAATGTCCGTTGGCATAAATCACAATGTGTCAGTAAGGTCAGAAGTAAGTCAGAATGGGTTTTTAAGTTCAAGATGAGATTGAGACAATTTGTAAATATTTCAAGACAGTGAAATTGAGAACAAGAAGTTTCTGTAGTAGACTAGTTTTTTATGACCATGTTCCCCCCAAATGTAATATGTTCCCACTCTAGGAAACAAATGACTGCACAGAAAAAGTAATTTTAGGAATGACTTTTATACTCATTCAACAAACATTCAAAATATATATTATTAAACGTATTGTGACATGTTGCGCAATGGAGAACCCTCCCTACCCAGCAGCAACGTGGCAACTCAGGCCACCGTGACGTGGCGGATGAGTCAGCGCTCCCCTCCCCCCCTCCGCACGATAACGTAACGCGCAACGCGCGGTGTCGTAATACGGCGCGAGGTAACAGCGTTGCTAGGCTATTCGCAAACACGGTGACGCAGCACTGCTTCCTACTGTGACAGGGCACTCATTATGCAACAGGCAAGCACTGCGGCTATATAAGGGAACTGCACAGCAGCTACGAGTCAGTTGAAATGTGGACATCGCCGAGTTCAGTAGTAGTCGAGCGAGTGTGTGATCAACAGTTCTCAAGGCAGCAGCCTGCGAGTCGAGTTGAAATATAGCAGCCGTCGCGGAAAGAAGTACCGGACGTGTGTGTAACTGAGAATTAATTGGGAGTGTGATACAGTTGGACTTATATAGCTCCCGTACTGTGAAAACGTGTTGACTACTGACAATAGAGTGAATTGATTATTGCGAATAGGGTTATAAAGTGTAAAACCCCACAATATTGTTATAATTAATTGTAGCCGTGATTTGTAGGTTGTTAAATAAACCAATTAACGATCTCTACGGCGTATTCAGTAACCCAACACGTTCCAGTATTATACACTGAAGTGCCAAAAGTCATGGGATAGGTACCTAGAATCGTGTAGGACCCCCTCTAGCCTGCTGAAGTGCAGCAACTCAACATGACATCGATGCCACAAGTGGACAGAAGACCTCTGGAGAGATGTTGAACCATGCTGTCTGGATAGCCACCCACAGCTCCCTGGTATTTGAAGGTGCAGGATTTTGGGTGCGAATGGACCTCTGCACCACGTCCCATAAATGCTCAGTTGGGTTCATGTCGGGCGAACGTGGTGGCCACACCATTCGTCGGAACTCTCCAGAATGCTCCTCGAACCAGTTCTGGACAACTCTGGCCCGATGACACGGTGAATTGTCCTGCTGGAATATCCCATCATTGTGGGGGTACATGAAGTCCATGAAGGGCTGCAAATGGTCACCAAGCAGTGTAACGCAGTGGTTTAGGTGGACGAGCGGACCCAACTCATGCCACGTGAACACACCCCACACCAGTATGGAACCACCACCAGCCTGCACGGTGCCTTGTTTACAATGGGTCCATGGCCTCATGGGGTCTGCGCCACACCCGAACCCTACCATCCACCCGAAACAACTGTTACCGTGACTTGTCGGACCACGCCACATGTTGCCAATCCTCCAGGATCCAATTAGTGACGTCACAAGCCAAGGTGAGGCACTGTGTCCGGTGTTGTGGTGTTAACAGAGGCACTCTGGTTGGTCTTCTGCTCCCATATCCCATGGACGCTAAAGAACACTGCGCTGACCTGCTGGATATGCGTCTAGTACCTCCTGCATTGAATGTGGATGTGATTTCAGCCAGTGTCGCTTGTCTGTTACCGTGGACTTTTCTAGCTAGACGCTGCTGGTCATGATCATTAAACACCCGTGATCGCCCACTGCGCTGTCCACAGTGGGTGGAAATGCCTTCCACAAGGTATTCCCGGTACACACATGACACCATGGATCAAGGAACGTTGAATGACCACACAACTTCAGAAATGGAATGTCCCACCCGCCTGGCACCCACTATCATGCCCCGTTCAAACTCCGTTAATTCACGTCGGCTTACCATCAGCAGACTGGCCGGTGTTCAACCTAACTCACGAGAGAACACCTCACAACTGATAGTACTCTGGGCATTCCCAAGCCATCAAGGGACGGTTGCACCACTTAAAAATAAATTTACATACTGCTATCCCATGAATTTTGGCACTTGAGTGTATTTGACGTTTATTTACTTTGTTTCCTTCTTGATCTCACTAACATTTATTTGACTTTAGCAGTCTGATTATTTTTACCATTCCTAGCTTCAGTGTCTTCATAATTCCCATGTGCATTCTCATATTTGCTATTTGCACTGTCATGTCCTTTGCCAAGATTCCCAGCTACTTCCTGATCCTCCATTATATCAGATATGTAACACTTTTTAATCCTTTAACCATCATTTATGAAGAGATCCGGTGGTACAAATGTTCTATACTGGGCTGCCATATTGTCTCATTGTCCTCTACCAAGGGCTATGACTTGTTTCAAATTGTGCTTCAGAGGATTGTTCACTAGAGCATGAATTACATCATGTATGACCATAATGTCAGTATGTACTACATGAATCTCAGACTTAAGCTCCATTGTTAAATGACCTTCAAACACACCCAGCACAAGCATCCCTTGTTTTCACAACAATACTCTTTTGTCTTCCATTCCAGAACACTTGTAACCCATCTCCCATCATTTCATTTAATCAGTCACCCCAAGTTTGATGCCTGATCATTATGTCCATAGGCCACTGTGCCCTAAGAATATTTTTTTTGTTTCAGTATCTCACAGTAATTACAAGGAATCTTCAAAAAGTTTCCACGCATTTTATTTTACAACTACTTTATGAATGATTACAAAAACAAAATACATAATTTTTCTATGTAATCACCCTGTGTTTCAACACACTTTTCCCAGTGTCCTAGCAAACTTCCTGAGAGTTTCCAAAGTGCAGGCTGCAGTATGGGGATGGACATTGTCGTGCAACGACAGGATATCCTCTGACAGTCTCCCTCTTCTTTTAGATCATGTTACAGGCTTCAGGCCTCTCTTGAGCATGTCGCAATAGGTTGCACTTGTGACAGTTGTTTCACATTCCAGGTAGGGCTCAAGAATATGCTCTTGAGAATCCCAGAAGATGGTCAACATCAGCTTACCTGACAATGGTTGTGTCTTGAATTCCTTTGCCACAGGAGATGATGGCTCTTTCCATTGCTTGCTCTTTTGTTTGGTTTCTGGTTGATATTGGTGAACCAAGGTTTTGTCACCTGTGACAATCTGTTGCAGAAAGTTGTCTGCATGATAACAGTCCAAGTGGCAGGAGCAAATGTCGTCACTCTGACAAGTCACAGGTTTTATAGGTGTGAATTATTTCACTAGCCATGCAACACAGTGTACAACAAAGAAGCTGCTGGTCAGAAGAGAAGTTCAGACGACATGATGGACATTTCTCATTGGTTAACATTTTTGGGGGACTCGGTGTTGAAGATGACTGACTGTACTGTCCAAGACTTGAGTATTAAATTGTATTCCCCAGTTTTATTTATGTTACGGCTTCAATATTGTACTCGTATGTTGGTTCTATTATAGCAGTTGATGTTTCCTTGCTTGCCTGACATATTTCCATTGTAACTTGTCCTGCCTTTCATTGTAGCACATAATAAAGTAAAAGTTTTCAAGTTTTTATTCTCTTAATACCTTGCTGTGTAAAATTGCCTTATTTCATCTGTTAGCAGTTTACTGTATTCCATTATTTTAGACCTGCCATGGAAGAATTCAGACGAAAACATTATCCAGGGCGATTTCCAGCATTTGATGGAAAGAAGAACTTATATAGCTCTGGAGAACTGCCATTTGGCAGAGAGGTGAGTTTGCTTTATTTTAGAAATAAGCTTGGTGCAATATACCAACAATACACTGTCTTTGTTTCATGAATTTTGCACGAAGTCTCCATTAACCCTTTGGCTGCCATGCCCTTTGACCGAAATTCTGCTTTAAATGCAGGTAATTTGGTGGTAAGTGCAGAGATGAACACGAAAAAATACATTTAAATCCATGTTGTGTGATAGAAGAATGGTTCTTTTTCTGTCTTTAATGAACATAGACATAAACAGCATTTTAGATAAAGTATGTAAAAGCGTATGCAAAAGAAAATCTGTTTTACTGAAATAAGTTCAAATAAACGGTTTTTAAAATATATATAGCAATACCTCGCATAGTCCACGTAATTGGTTCCACCGATGTCCCGGACTGTTTGAAACTGGACTAATCGAGGAACTAAATACGTGCAAAAAATGATAATTGGTTAAAAAAACTCTGTTTTTCAATAAATAAAACGCAATTAATAAATTCAAAAGTCTTTATTAAAGATAATTTAAAAAATCATGTTTTTCGCAATTCATTGTTTGTTCTCTAAAAATTGCAATATTGATGTCTGCGCATTTTTCTTCTTTGGCCTTTTCTCTTCATACATTTCTTTGTAGCAATGAATTGCATTGCTTATTGTTCGGCAAATTGTAAGGCTACGTTCAGTATTGGGATCAACTTCCATAATATGCTCTTGACAAGGTTTCAACCATTCCAATAATTTTTTATAGTTCATCTGTTAATTCTCATTCAGGCACTTCAGCACAGTTGTCAGTGTCTAAGTTGTCCTCCTGTTGTTCATCTATGTTAAAAAGTGTTTTATTATCTAGTTAGTGTTCGATTTTATGCACTCAGTTACGTTGACAGAATCTAACTCATTGAAACCAAGTTGCTGTCCAGTTTACTGTACGGGGTGTGTTCAAAAAATGACGGGAATTTCCGTATTTTGGAAAAAATATTTATTCATTCGTCTACATTAATGTTGTCGCCTTCAAAATAGTCCCCATTCGATATTATGCACTTACGCCAGCGCTTCTTCCAATCATCGAAACACTTCTCAAACTCGATTTTTGGGATAGCCTTTAGCTCTTTCAGCGATGCGCTTTTAATGTCATCTATGCTTGTAAAACGACGGCCCTTTAAGGTTCTCTTTATTTTTGGAAATAGGAAAAAGTCACACGGAGCCATGTCTGGCGAATATGGAGGCTGGGGCATCGTTACAGTATTGTTTTTGGCCAAGAATTCACGAACAAGCAACGAAGTGTG
>NW_019744108.1:997728-1000451 GCF_002891405.2 Cryptotermes secundus
GATGTAGCTCTTCCAAAATCCCTTTAACCTTTAAGCACCGGAAGGCGTTTAAATCGCTACTCAACTCCAGTGGCAGCGATTATTTAACTAATTAAATCGGAGAATGCAGCACTTAACTTAAAGCATAATAAACGGGGAAAAACTGGAGTTTTGTTTTTCAGATTTTCACAAAACGTCCAGAGAAGTATATAGAATTAGAGTATTGATCCACACTACTTTAAAATTAGTTTTGGGCCAGTAAGCATATAAAAATTATGAACAATAATATCGTATTACCTTAAAAATTCAGCTGTGTGTGGTAGTTGTGGAAACGCTCAATGCATAGGCCCACGCCGCACACATCACACAAGTACACTGTGTACCTTCTCCTTCCGCGCTTTTGACACAAGCAACGCACGTTCTCTGTGGTCTAGATTTCTTCGCCGTTCGAGGAATCTTGCTGATAAAAGTCGTTCTGTTAGACGGGACACTATGTTGTCTGATAGATGTGAACCCGGAACTTTGTTCCACAGCACTCGCATATTTCATGAACAGGCCCTCAGTCAACTGAATTCTGAATGGTAATTGCTGAATTCGTTTGCCTGTGTTACACCTGTACACTATCATTGAATTCAGAATTGAGGCATTTAAGAGCCTGCAAAACAGCTTCATGTACCACTTATTCATACGCTTCCTCTCGATCAAATAAGGGTGAAGCAGCTGGTCCTTCAAATTGACCCCTCCCATTGACTTATTGTAGTCCAATACTGAAACTGGTTTCGCCACCTCCTTGCCTCTAACTGTAACAGTCCTGGTGTTACGACTGTGATAGGTGGAGATCATGGTGACTGTTTTTTTGTCGAACCACTTTGTGACAGAAACAGGTCCAGAATGTCACAATTTCGCCTTTTTTTAGTTTAGTGTTTTTCACTTTTGGAGCCACATTCTTACGATTCAATTTCAGAGTGCCACACAGTCGGTCTTGTGCGTTATCTTCAGTAACCTGGCTAGAGTTGGAGAATTGTAAAAAGTATCCATCCACAGAGTCCAACCTTGATTCAGGAGAGGTTCTACCAGTTTCAGGACAATGGCTGAAGTTTTGTTGGTGTCTGCTGTGATCAAGGGGGAGTCAAGTTCTGTATCCTTGCCTGTATGTACGATGAAGGACCATAAATACCCCGTGGTGGAGTCACACAACTCCTAAGTTTTAATTCCAAATTTGGCTGCCTTCAGAGGGAGGTACTGTTTGAAAGACAGATGGCCTTTCCAAAGTGTCATAGATTCATCAACTGAAATGTCCTGGTTTGGGAGACAGAGTTCCTGAAATTTCTTATTGAGATGGAAAATTACTGGGTAAATTTTGAGAAGTTTTTTTGGTCCTTCAAAAGTGCTGATGTTTTCATTGTTGGCGAAATGCAAATATTTACATATTAGCTCCAGTCTGTCTCGTGTTATAATGTCTCTAAATCCCGGTGTTGAAATTACTCTTTTTGTTGTAAAATAAGACTGAAGAGTTGGTTTCTGTACGATGCCCATGAGCATGAACAAACCCAAGACAACATAAATCTCTCCCTCTGTCACAGGCTTCCATGCCTTAGAATGCGACCTCACCGATGGTTCTCGCCCCTGTAGAAACTGCTCCGCGTATCTATTTATTTCTGCAACTCTGGTCTCAATAAGTTCCTTGTCGAAGAACAACTCGAAAACGCCCACAATTTCCGTTACATCTTTCGCAGGGCCTTGAGCTCCAACACTGCCCGTGAAATGTTCTCTCTGACCCCTATAGTTCTCCATATCCTCCCAAACGAATTCTTGATTTGCATTGTCATCTTCATCGCTGCCCTCATTTCCAACAGCATCACTCAAGGCACGATCATCTAACTCATTTTCAGTGTCAGATTCCAAATTCGACAGACTTTGTTCGGAATCACTTTCAAGCAAACACTGTAAGTCCTCGTCACTCAACACAGCTGAACGTCTGCTGCTTGTCCCAGCCATCGCTGCTACGTGCAAACTGCATTAGCTATTTGTGGAACAAAGGGAACCTCAAAGAATGCAAACAAGGCATTAGTTTATCATATCCAACACCAGTCATATCAGAGGTCAACATCACGTATCTTAATTGTCGTTAGGTTCTACACATATTTTCTTATTCCATTCAAGAGGCAGCACTCGTCACTGGCTGAATGGAAATCGATTTTGCTTCGACCAACATGCAGGGAGATCACAGACTATCAACCTAGCATATTTAGTTCTTAACTACTGCAAGAGGTGGAGATAGATTTGTACGGCAATACTGCACCCTATGCGGTGAGCTACAAAACTTCTTCAGAGACTTCAAATCTAACCTCCCCCCCCCCCGGGAAGTTCAAAGTGGGATAACGAATATACGAAATGATAGACAGAAATTTCCTCTTTAATTTCATACCAAAAGAATTACTTTACATGAAAAGCAACAGTTCGGAATAAGAGCTGGAACTAAGCACTGCACAAGACGTATGACACACCCGGCGAGATGTGGCATTTAAATGCCGACGTGCGATGTATGTCGGCCGGAACTGAAAGGTTAAAGTAGTGCTCTCCCCACCTCCTCCAGCGATAGCTGTCAGCTCAAGAACGAACGACCTGAGCATAGGTACATACATATACGAGGGGCGTTCAAGTTCTAAGGTCTCCGTTTTTTTTTCTCGGGACTGGGAGCAGATAGACACATGCGGGTTTGTTTAAAATACTTGTGCAATTTT
>NW_019744108.1:1001231-1003200 GCF_002891405.2 Cryptotermes secundus
TTTTTTGCACATCTATTTGGGTTCTCTTTGGCTGCTGCTACTGCTTAATCTAACTCCTCCAAAATTGCTTCCAGTGCTGGATCCGTCTTCATTCATACTTCGAGTTGTAATGTTTGTTTTTTGGAGCATTTATTTTCCCAGTACCTACTACCACATGTGCTCTCAACATCTGTCTTTGTTGAATTGTTACTCTTGTCACTGCACTGAATTGAACACTGTGACATATACTCTAATGAACTTGCTGACTCATTGTCAGACCACACTGACAAACTCAACTTCAGCATTCTGTGCTTCATGTTTGTGCTATGCTGCAACTTGCCCCCTCATGAAACTTGCAATTATTTTTATATGCACCTCACTCTTTGAGAAAGTTCTCGTGTCTCCTCACGCAGCCTTGGCCTTTGACAGTCTCTGGAGCAAGCTGGATGTGGAGTTTGAATCTTGATGTTTTGACTGAATGAGAGGTGCGCACAGGCCAGGCAACACAAACACATGCTGCTCAGCTCCCGTGACAGTATTTCATGAAATAAAACTAATTAATCATGTGCCTTGTTCAGCTTGGTATCTGTGATTAGTTTCACAACAATATTTACATTTACAGCAAGTGAACATCTTGTCCAATGAAGTACGCAAAATAACAAAAGAAACGCTTGTAAAATACATGCATGTGAGTACGCATTTTAGTTCTTGTTTGTTATACAGAAACAGTGTCCATGTTAGAAGGATGGTAATGCTGATGTGCTACCACAACACCTCTGGTGGTTTTATTGTCAGGAATATCTTTGTAATGTAATATTTTCAGGTCATAATGCATCAGTTGTGATTTCTGGTATTTCCAGATATATGATGATGTCATAGTGTGTGATGATGAGAGCGGTAGAGAAAAGACTTTCAACATCACCATAAAGTACGCATCTCAGGTTGATTTGCGATCTTTATCCAAGTACATGGCCGGTGGAACATCTCTTGCCAGTCCGCAAGAAGCAATTCAGGCTCTTGACATTGTACTGCGCAATGCTGCAGCCTTCAGGCAAGTTAATAAAGACTTTTAATTTGAAACTGATTTTACATTTATGTAGCATGATAGTGATACTGAAATAAAGCATTGCTGCAGGTTCACCCAGGTTGGACGCTCTTTTTTTACTCCTCCAAGGGATCAAATATTGGATCTAGGTGATGGCCTAGAACTGTGGTATGGATTTTTTCAAAGTGCCATCCTGGGATGGAAACCCTTCGTCAATATTGATGGTAAGTACGAGTATTTAAGTACATATGCAGAAGAAGCTGATCATTCCCCTCCAATGCCTATGTACAGAGTATGTATAACCCTACAACACTGTAGAATAGTGCACATGGGTCGTTTTAGCTTTAAAACCTTAATTATTCTGTATACAGAGATTTTCAGTCACTTTTATACAGTAAAATGTGTCTAAGATGGAACCTGAATTAAGCAGAAACTGTCCTTATCATAACAGTTATCTGGTCCAGAGAATATTACACCTGGTTTCTTTTAAATATCTCAGTCTGCATGATGAAATTGGTTACAACTGTGAATTAGCAAGTATAGAGTTTAGTGATCCATTTATATGCATAATTTCCAGTTTTCTAGGTTTAAGCTAGATTAATTTTGTTATGTATAACTAAATTATAAATTAGCTGTGCCCAGCCATGCCTTGCTGTGGCTCAGTCTGCCCGTTCTTCCCCAGTTTGATTTGAAATTACTCGACGCATTTGCTTCCGCTCCGCAAGTACGACGACCTAAACTTGTTCTTAGAAAATGAAAAGAAAAACAACGAAAAATAAAGTATACTTACGAAATAACTTCCACGCACATCTCAGATTCAGCGAATAAGTTATTGAACGCTCACTTTTACACCAGCGAGCACAATTATTATCACGTCCAGTATCACCGAAAATTTCTTCGGAGCTGGACTATTATAACCCGGTTTCAGACGCAATAGAGGGCACT
>NW_019744108.1:1003601-1005193 GCF_002891405.2 Cryptotermes secundus
TCTCTAGGTTTAAGCTAGATTAATTTTGTTATGTATAACTAAATTATAGATGAATTGTTAACACTGTCCAGTGTGATTCAGTTTGTAGATATTTATTTCCTTTACATCTTTTGGTCAGATGACCATCTTCAGAAGGCATAAGATCAACATGTTCAGAATATTCGTGCCTCATCGGAGGACAAAATTAATGATATTCAGGACAGGTTCTATGAAGAACTACAGTAGAACATTTATTTGATAAATTCCCAAAGTACCATATGAAAATTTTGTTAGGAGATTTCAATGCATTAGCTAGAGAAGACATTTTCAAACCAGCAATTAGGAATGAGAGTTTGCACGAAATTAGTAATGATAATGGAGTTAGAGTAGTAAACTTTGCCACATCCAAAGATCTTACTGTCAAAAGTACAATGTTCCCACATCATAACATTCATAAATTTACTTGGACATCTGATGGGAAGATGCACAGTCAAATTGACCACATTTTGATAGATAGGGGACGACGTTCAAGTATACTTGATGTTCGATCATTCAGGGCAGCAGATTGTGATACTGACCACTACCTGGTGGTGGCAAAGGTTAAGGAAAGACTGGCAGTGAGCAAACAAACAATGCACAGAGTTCATATGGAGAGGTTGAATCTCAAGAAGAAAAAGAAGAAGAAGAACCCACTTTTGTACATTGGTTTCCCATGTATGCAGCAGTAAGAACTTGGCAGTCCAAGTGTTTTTTTTTTTATTGCAGTGAAGTCCATATTGTAAGCCATACTTATTCTACTACAGTTTCACTGTAGAAGCAAAGTAAACAAAATGAAAGATGAAGATTTGTGCTGTTCAATGACACTGGTGTGCATTTCTAGCATGGATTTCTCATTTGTGGTTTGTGCCATGAATAAATGTTGTATGCATGTACTCTGCAGTATTTTTATGTAGGTAGAAATTTATCCTTTAGATTATCTGAAACAGGTTGTAGTATGGTTGTTTGTGCTTCAGGTAGCTGGAATATTTTTGTTTCACAGTGGCACACAAAGGCTTTCCCAAAGCAAAAAATGTCGTAGACATTATTATGGAGATATGTAAGACCCGCCATGAAGACCTTCAGAGAGGACTGACAGTCTGGCAACAGGCAGATTTTTTGACATACATTCGTGGTAAGAATAACTCAGTTCAGTTCTGTATTTATTTATATGATTACTGAACAGCACAAAGACGATATGTTGAAAACAGAATCTAGTAAGATTTGAGGCTTTCACGGCGGTGACTATGAAGAAAGCAGTCTTCTGGGATTTGGCGCACCACATATACACGGTGCCAAATCCCAGAAGACTGTTTTCTTCAGAATCTAGTAAATTTGTAATGATGACTTAACTGTCTGTATCACTAACTGACAGTGCTGGGTAGCAGTCATGGTAGGGGTATCGGGCAGAGGCTACAGAAAGCAATGGGAGATGCATATGCTGTGACCAGCATATTCAAGCCCAATGCTGATCTGAGCAATGTCACTGGGGACATTGGAAAATTGTGCAAAGGTTTCAGTAAAGAAAATCGTGTAGTTATAGTTGGGGGGCCAGGTAACAGTTTGGAGAGAAACCT
>NW_019744109.1:0-8850 GCF_002891405.2 Cryptotermes secundus
AGTAGCAAGAATTACCCGAGGTCAGTATCCTCTTAATTTCCTCCTGAATCAGGTTTCGATCTCTTATCTCTTATTGTTGTTCCCAAATATCTGAACTGTGCCACATTTTCAAAACATCTGTTTCCTATCTTTATGTCATGATTTTGCCCTGCATTTTGGTGACGAGACAGCAACATATACTTAATTTTCTCTGTGTTTACTTCTAGACCAACCTCTTTACTTGCGTCAATTAAAGTTTGTGTTTCTCTTTATGGTATCTACATTATCACCCAGTAATGGATGGATAGATCTGACATAGGAGAGGGACCATTGGAGGGCTCTTGTGAACACGGCGATGAAACTTCGGGTTCCATAAAATGCTGGGAAATTCTTGAGTAGCTGCAGAATTGGCGGCTCCTCCAGAAGAGCTCAGCTCCATGAGTAAGAAAGTAAGTAAGATTCACATCATCGGCATAGGCCAACAACTGATGTGTTGCGTCTAATTTCTGCCCCACCCGGTTTCCCTGGACCTTCCTAATGGCATATTCTAAAGCAAATTTGAAAAGGAGTGGCGATAAAGCATCTCCTTGTTTTAGAACATTCTGGATAGGAAACTAAAACACAAGACATTATTATACAACAATAAAATATACGTAATTTATCTCATCGGCTAGCGTGGACTCGTTGTGGATGATCAAAAATCGAATTCCAGTCAAGCAGAATTGTAATTCTGATAATAAATTCTTTATTATAATTATCATTATTAGTATTTTTTATTTTCGTGTTTGGAAGAATTTATTACTAAACTGTAGATTACGTCTTCATTAAATTTGCTAGACATTGCCTCAAAATTTTACATCATCATAATTGTAGTTGTTGATTTATATACAATATTTTACACATTAAATAATTGTTCAAGCTATTTCCGCAGAAATTCTCAAGTTCCTAGATCCCAGAAGACTGCTTTCTTCATAGTCACCGCCGTGAAAGCCTCAAATCTTACAGGTGTCATTCTGTTGTTCCACATTCTACAAAACCATTACCTTAACAAAAACATATATTTTTCAAGGATATGGTAAAAGGTAAAGGTGTCCCTGGCCGGTCACGGTAGCCGAGCGTTTTAAGGCATGCACTGTCTTCGCTCGCTAGGAAGCCGAGATCGTGGGTTCGAAACCCACTCAGGGCATGGATGTTTGTGTGCGATTTTCTGTGTTTGTCTATAGGTAGAGGCCTTGCGACGAGCTGATCACCCGCCCAAGGAGTCCTACCGTATGTGCAAGATCTAGAAAAACCGAAGTGAACGGAGTTCATGGAGGTAGGCCTAGGCCCACTGGGGCTGTAGTGCCAAGAAAAAAAATAGCTGTCCCTGTGCTTAACTAATTAAGCGATAAGCCATGAAGGTGTAAGGGAGAGTGGATGTATAGATTCACATTTTCTTGACCTCGGCATTAGATTGACGTGAGTGGTCAGCTTCACGCCTCTGCCGCTTTACCCCCGGTTCCCATTGGAAAGGAGGCTGAGTGTGTCCCACAGCCGGTCTGGACGTTGCGGAGGAGAAAGTATGATATGCTATTGTATGTAAATGTATGACCCTGAATTAAATTATACAAGGGTCGCTCCCACCTCATAAGTCCGTGCGCCTGTCACTCTATCTCTATCTGTTGTAGGAAAGTAAAATGTATGAAGATGTGGTGACTTTTAATGGTATAGTGTCCATACCAAAGATGACAACTAGTACAAAGGTCAAGATAGGTACACACATAGAGACAATGGTAATTTCGAGCTTCAAGTACACTGTTGCGAATTTATGTAACAAAACAGAGGGCGCGTCACTGGAGTCCATGGACGTTGGATCAGGGTGTCGGCGAGCCTCGCCCGTCTCTCAAGACAGTTTGAAGCGTCGTGTTTCAATGGTCTCCAAGTTGAATCTTTGATTTCCCACCGGACAGCATGAAAAACAGAGTTCACTGTCAGGTACACTCAGCACCAAAGACTGGTATAACCTGCCACCGTGGCCGTCACGTCACGGATCACGACTATTCTGGACTTGCGGGTTGAAATCCAGTACCAGGTACAGACGTCAGTCAACATTCGTTGTGTTGTTCGGTGACGGTATATACTGAGACTATATATGGGTTTTGGATTCGTAATTGGATTTATTGGACTCTTACTAACAGTAACCACAAGTAACTACGGCGCTATGGCGAATTCACGCACCATACAACTCAACACAGCAAGCATTAGGTCCCCTCAGACTGTTGTGACTTCACCAGTCGTCGATTAGCAACGGCTCCAAATGCAGTAGATCCCTCAGCTTCCGTGTTAACGTTTTTATGGGCTGTCAACTGTATCATAGCTCCTCATTGCCGCCACTCCTGGCCGTGTCTGGCCACCACTAAACAGACTCACAAGCTCGACCACTAACCACTGACTTCCGTTTCGATACCCGGTATAGAGCCTAGGGGCGGACCTTGCAGAGAACACCGTCTCCATGACTTCTCTATTGCTGTGTCTATTCTTCAACAATTCCTCCACTGTTGCGTCAGCCTATATTGCTGCGAAAACGTGTTTACATAGCCATTCTCTAGCAACGGGCGTCTCCTCTCATTAAACTATTTCGGCTTTCAGCAGGCATGTCGTGAGACCTTGCTTTGGTTGAACCACCATACAAAGGGTGGTACAAGACGATAACATTCACTATCTAAGATACGAAGACTAATATACCAAAGAGTTTAATTCGAGAAAGAAGTCAAATCATGAAATTCGAACCCTGTAGCTTCTTAATATAAGTCCATAGAGATACTGCTACACCTGCATTGTAGNAATTCGAGAAAGAAGTCAAATCATGAAGGATCTGTTACAATAGTAGATAATTCGGCAGAAATTCGAACCCTGTATCTTCTTAATATAAGTCCATAGAGATACTGCTACACCTGCATTGTAGCTCTGTTACTGAAGGCGTTCTTGTTCAAAGGAAAGGAACTTCAGTAAGATAAAATTCCTGCTAACGAATTCTGAAATAAAACTGCATAGTGTTCCATAAAGACCTGACCGAATTCAAGCTATTTTGGATCGAGTAATAAAACAGGTACCATTTGTTATAGGGAGCTTTAGATTTACCGGCAGAGCAGTGATTCTCATTTCTGCCGCAGACTGGCACTGCATCCACGGACTTTCCGTACTACAAGTAAAGATAAGGAAGACTTGTAACCTGTAAACTGTGTATTCAGACTTTTAATTTGTGACTTGCAACACTGGGAATAAAAACTTGACATTTGCCCCTGCTGATAGGTGTCTGAAAATTGTCCATTCGTAAATACTATTCATAGATATACGCACTGAAAATCACTCAGGTCTTCATGAAACACGCTGTACTTATAAAAATGCATGGTACACTTAGAAGCAATGGACAAAACTTCGACGGTTTTGTAAGAAAATTCGCAGGAACGACTGTTCGATACCTCGCTGCAATTTCTCACCTTCCTACAACCCCCTGTTTCACAAGCGAACAACGGGTGAAATATATTCTACCCTGTCCTGTAAATTCAAACGTCTTGAACTAATTAAAGTCAGTTAATTACATTCTGCGAAACGACAAATAGTTCTCCGTTTGCTGTTATGTTGCGCAGTAAGGGACAAGTAGCAATCAGCAGTGAGTATGAAGCAGTTTACGGCGCTTTGGATTTTTAATATGATTTCACTCCTCTGAATTATCGTCTACGAATCCAAATACTTTACTCCTTAATATCAGCTCTAATGCTGCCCGGTATACATGTTCATGCCGTGATAAATGAAGAATTAAAGGCTGCATGGGGGAGGGGGTTAATGTAAATTAATAGAATGCTGTATTTGAAGAAAGCGTTTAATACCCCGTATTAAAACGGTTTTATGGGGCTTAAGAGTTCTCAAATGCACAATGACTGTAACGGGGCATATCAGCTATTACTCTTCATTTCAAGGTTAGATTCCTACAAATGTTATATTTCTATAGTGAAGGGAAAGAAAAAGGGAAAGCTGTACCTGTGTTTACGCTGGAGGAGTCGGAACATGGCTCCACACATTCTTAATGTTGGCAGTGGATGCTAGGCAAGTGGAAAACTTCATGCTCCGGCAGATTTATCCCTGTCACCCCTGGACAGAAGGCTAGATGGGCCTTGCAGCCGATCTGGATGTAGTGGAGAAAAATCTCTCGCCCCAACCGGTAATGATCCCGATTCTCCGGTCGTCTAAGCTGTAACCTAGTCTCAATACGAAGATATTCTGGCTGTCATTTTTCTCTGTGGTCTAGTGATCAGAGTTCCTGCCTACAGATCCAGAGGTCCGGTACAATTCCCGGTGCTACCAGATTTTCTGAGAAGTAGTGGGTCTGGAACGGGGTCCAGTCAGCCTCGTGAGGATAACTGACGAGCTATTTCAAGGAAACAGCGACTCCCGTCTAGGTAACCCACATTAACGGCCGTGGGACATCACGCGACACCTTCTATCCGCTAAAGTTGGCACTAACTTCGCCGACAAGCGGCGATCGCACAGTCGGTATAGTTCGCCTGCGGACTAAAAGCCATGGATTTTGCTTTATCTGTCGTGTTTCTAAAGTTCCAAACTAAACAAACCGTATTCCGGAATGTACGCTGCTTTCGTACTGTTTCCTTTAGTGTGAGTTCGAAGATCCATTACCGTGTTCACAAGACCCCGTCATTGGGCGCGTCCTCAGTCAATGGAGCTCACATCCTTGCAGGCTATTCTCTTAGCCAATCACAGTGGCTGCGCGGTCTAGGGCATGAAATGTCTTATCCTCTCCAACGCTGAGATCGTGGGTTCTAATCCCACTCAAAGAATTGATGTTTACGTTTATTCCGTGTGTAGGTAGCCGAAATGCGTAGGACTCATCCTCCATCCAAGGTGTCCTACCGACTGTCTAAGATTAAGAAACTGAAATGAAAATAAGCCTTTCACGGATGTCCCATGCTCCAAGAGGGAGCAATAGATGGACAGAGATAAATAGATAGACAGACAGGCACACAGATAGATAGGTAGAAATCTCGAAAACTGTATGTTCCCTTACGGTCTTCCGACTGAATTTTTGTAAATTAATTAATGACATAAATAATTGATTAATCGTGATGCCTAAAAGGAATTATGTATAAATTAAAGGAAGCCTCATACTGCCACTGTATGGCAGGCAGTCCCCACTAAACGTAATGAAGGCGCTCTGGTTGTTTACACAGTAACTTACCGTCTGATGAAAGTAATTTAGCAATGCATAGCCATGATACGCCGTACCACCATAAGACTTATATAGATCTTATTTCACTTTTAATGACGTGCCATGTTCTTAATGATGACGTCAATAGCATGTAGTAAAGATTTATGGGTGGGAACCATGTGTCGTGTGACTCCAGTGAAACCAAATTCTTTGAAACAGAAACGTGCATGTTCGTGTCCCGAAATAATACACATTTCATCCACTTAAAAATATATAGCAACGAGAAGAACCCGAGGGACACCTGACTTTATAAAATGGATGACAGAAGAAAACTACAAGCATTAACAATCATAAAACAAAAACAACAAAAAAATCAGTTATTTTAGCCCGCAAGGGAACAATACCGACCGAGCGCCCGCCGCTTGTCGTGCGAAATTAGTGCCAACTTTAGCGGATAGAGGGTGTCAGCGCAACGGATTCATACGGCAGTTAATTTCGGTTTTCTATACCGGAGCCGCTATTTCCTTGAAATAGCTCTTCAATTATCATCACGAGGCTGAGTTGACCCCGTTCCAGAACAACTACTTCTCAGGAAAAAAAAAAAAAAAAATCTAGTAGTGTCGGAAATCCAAACCGGACCTCTGGACTTGTAGCCAGGAACGCTGACCACCAGACCACAGAGGTGGTCCATTAATAGTCATAACTGTTAAAAATTATTCAAATGATGCTCCAGCAGATCCTAAATTAATGTGAGTAGAAAGATGGCGTTCATTTGCCAAAAGCTCTTTTTGTTCTCGTGAACATTTCAGTTGTCCCGATATAAGCTAAGGAGAAGATGCCGTATCGAGAGGCTAGGGAAAACTGGAAAATCAGTTCTTTAGTTTGTGCTCTTAACTAAGTTGACCAAATCAATAAAGATGCGATTAGGGCGGGAAGATATCTACCTTAATTAGCAGAGAGAAATAACCCATACAGAAATTCAGGGGTAAAATCTGGAAGAAGGCGATCTTACTTACTTACTTACTTACTTACTCATGGAGCTGAGCCCTTCTGGAGGAGCCGCTAATTCTGCAGCTACTCAAGAATTTCCCAGCAATTTATGGAACCCGAAGGTTCATTACCGTGTTCACAAGAGCCCTCCACTGGTCCCTATCCAGAGCCAGATCTATCCAATCCATACCACCACATCCTATCTCTCTAAGATTCATTCTACTATTGTCCACACACCTACGCCTTGGTCTTCCAAGTGGTCTCTTTCCTTCTGGCTTTCCCATTTCGACATTATCACCCAGTAGAGTCACATCATCGGCAAAGACCAACAGCCGATGTGCCCCATTTAATTTCAGTCGCACCTAGTTTCCCTGGACCTTCTTAATTGCATATTCAAAGGCAAAGTTGAAAAGGAGTGTCGATAAAGCATCTCCTTGTTTTAGACAATTCTGGATAGAAAATTTATCAGACAAATGTTTGCCTACATGGACTTTACTATACGTTTCGTTTAAACAGATTTTAATCAACCTAACTAATTTCATGGGTATCCCAAACTCTTATTAGAATATTGTACAATACTTCCCTCCTAACTGAATCATAGGCTTTCTTGAAGTCTATGAATAACTGATGTACTGTTCCATCATACTCCCAATTTTTCTCCAATATCTGACGAATGCAAAACATCTGACCTGTAGTTGATCACATGAGAAAATTATGCGTACATTATATAAGGGCAAGTATTGATCATAAACTCTCACTCATGGAGCTGAGACCTTCTAGAGATGCTGCCAATTGTGCGGCTACTCAAGAACTTCCTAGCATTTTATGGAACCCGAATGTTCATTACCGTGTTCATAAGAGCATTTCACTGGTCCCTATCCTAAGCCAGATCAATCCAATCCATACCATCCTATCCTATCATTCTAAGATTCACTTTAATATTGTCCACCTACCTACGCCTTGGTCTTCCCAGTGGTCTACTTCCTCCCGGCTTTCACACACATAACCTATATACATTTCTAATCTCCCCCATTCGCGCTACATGCCCTGCCAATCTCGCCCTCCTTTATCAGTCCAATTATACTTGGAGAAGAGTACAAGTTATGGAGCTCCTCATTATGCAGTTTTCTCCAACCTCCTGTCACTTCATCTCTCTTCGGTCCAAATATTCTCCTCAACGCCCTGTTCTCAAACACACCGTGGAGGTCCGAGGCTTCCTATGATCTTTCTAACAAGCTTATTTTTATGGTGAGTTGTTAGCCCCATGCCCAACCCCCAAGCTGGAGGACAACCGCTTGTCGGCTTTCCGCGACAGCTTAAACAAATAGGTGAATTATTGTGGCTCAAGATAGGGAAAAGTGGTGGGCACTTGTGAACGCGTTGATGAATCTTTTTGCCCATAAAATGAGAAAATCTGCTTGACTAGATGAGCAATTATTTGCTCCTCAAGACAGACTTCAATTCACGAGAAAAACAGTACAGAATTGTAAAATAACACTAAATGTTCTATGAAGTAAATTTAAAATATTTCAAGCAAGATGAACGGGAAATAAATGTTTTGGTAAATCTGTAATATCAATATTATGCCCATATGGCCTAATGAAGGGAGATTTGAAATTCCGGGGCCCCAAGGTGGCCCCGTCGAACTGTCGCAACGAAGACAGTTGGTAAAGATACCTAGCCCAACGTGTGGCAAGTCTCGCTCGGAAACCCTGAATTGCAATTGCGACAGGTGCAGTTATTCTCACAGGGCACGAAGACATGCTGACTCGCAGAAGTCTTCCATTGTATAACCTTAAGATCTATGACTATGGGCAGTCTGTAACCGTTTGCCTACGCGTTTGGCGCCATGTTTTAATCGTCGTTAGCCCTTACGTTGGGCTCCATGTTCTTCTCGTCCATCTCGTATCGTCTCTAACCAGTCAGCGCGCCTCTTGCCCCACACGCTGATCGTCGTATTATAACTGCTCGCTCGTTGTGTCCACTTACTTTACTGTCGTCTTCGGCCGCTGGCTGCTGGACTCCTACGGGCGACGGCGGCTACAGCTGGCTTTACCCTGCTTCACTTATCATACTTACACACCTCTGGTCTTTAGATTTAAGGGTTTTGTTTGGGCGCCAGTAAACTGCTAGGAAAGATGTGAAGGATTGATAAAGGGGTAGCGGTCGTGGGTAGCTAGTTCCGCCGGTAGAGCTAAGATTCTGTCCTCAGGCCGTTTGGCAGGGTTTCGCTCAGGAAGGGAAGTAGGAACTCCTGTTATAACACACACACACTTTGTTCCACAAAACACTTTATTAAACTGCTGTCCAGAGTGGATAGCACTACCGCGCTAGATTGAATTTGCGTCCGAATTGTTTGCGATCTGGAATACCACTTTTTGCAGAATGCCTTCTCCTTGAAACTCTCGCAGTCGTCTCGGTCCACAAGTCAACTCCCTAAATTACGAGGATTGGTCATTTTCAAAAAATGGGAGTACACTAATTAAGTATTCCCCCAATCCGTTTAGGTATTACAGGGAAATTAGGCGCAAAAACTTAACGTAAATCCTGTCAGTAGCTTGACAAAGTTTACGATTGGCTAGGGCAGAGAGACGACCAATCTCTTAAGTTATGGGTTCAAAGCTGTCGCATATTGTATTTTCAATAGATTCAGACAAGTAAAATTTTGTGTGACTTTC
>NW_019744109.1:8897-11656 GCF_002891405.2 Cryptotermes secundus
GTGTGACTTTCTAAAGAGCCAAGCTGCGGGGGGGGGGTCGTTTTTCTTTTGTTTTTTCATTCCAGAGTTTGGGCTAAAATTCCTTCTTGAGGGGAAGAAATGACCTATGTAACTGTCGTCCATTTTCCGTATGTAACAAGTAAACCTAACCGAACATGTTAATTTACCTGGATCAAAACATGCTACTAAAATAAATCCAGCTCGGGTTGGCAGATCGGTTACAAGTCGAATGTCAAACGTTTTACCAGTTGAAGAAAGCAGTCTTCTGGGATTTGGCGCCGTGTATATGTGGTGTTAACCGACGTTTCGGAGGAACGTATCGGCTCCATCTTCAGGGTAGAGGAAAAAATATAAGAAATCTGCAAGCGAAGAGACCGTGAGAACCGGTAAAAGCAGACTCTACCCTGAAGATGGAGGCGATACGTTCCTCCGAAACGTCCGTTAACACCACATATACACGGTGCCAAATCCCAGAAGACTGCTTTCTTCAGTCACCGCCGCGAAAGCCTCAAATCTTACGTTTTACCATTTGCTAAATTAGCCTATACCCAATAGCCTATCGACGCCTAACTATCGCACAGCAGCCAGAAAACCTCACCAAGAGGGTGTTGAGACACAGATTGTATCACTTCGTCCTCGTCAGTGTTCTACAACCGAAGTAAGTGAATGTACGCGCATTGCTGACGGACAGAGAGATGCTTACAGGGCATCGACCCAAGGATAGATAAATATTGTGGCGTATTTCCTCAAAGCAAGAACTGTGAAGGCAGAGAAATAGCCGTCGCCAGGTAATGGCCCGTAAACACGCGGCAGATGAACGCGTCACGTAGGCTGTGACGTCACGCAACAACAGAAGATGTATTGCAAGCGGCGTTCTCTGCGGGCCCGCGTCACAATCGTTGCTGCGCAAATATACGGTAAACACATCTTTGCAGCAGTCAATCAACACGTAACAATATACGAAGCTGTGTTTTCTGTGGCTCCGCTCCGAGGTTATATAATGAGGATATCATGCAGCTAGAATTAGAACTGAGTTGAGTTCCGGAGTTGGTAGTTGCAGCAGAGAATTAGAATTGAGTCGAGAGTTGAGCACCGTGAAGATAAAAGAGAACGCATGGCAGATGTACCAGGAAACTGAATTGAGAAATTGAGGCATCAGAATTATTGAGTGCAGGAAAAACTTGGAAACTGAAGTGGACGTTAATAAAGCTTGGGAAACTATTAGAGAGAATATAAAAGTGTCTGCCAAAGAGAGACTAGGTTATGATGAACTGAAGAAGCATAAGCCATGGTTTGATGAAGGGCACTCAGAATTATTAGACCAAAGAAAGCAGGCCAAATTGCAATGGTTACATGATCCAAGCGAGTTAAATGGGGATAATCTGAACAATATAAGACGTGAAACCAGCAGGCATTTTAGGAACAAAAAAAGGGAATATCTGAAAGACAAAATTGATGAGCTTGCAATGAGCATTAAGAACAAGAACATTAGAGACCTGTATAGAGGAATAAATGACTTTAAGTGGGGTTACCAGCCTAGCAGTAACTTAGTGAAGGATGAGAATGGTGATCTCCTTGCAGATTCCCACAACATTTTGAATAGGTAGAGGAACTACTTCTCTCAGCTATTGAATGCAGATAGGGTCAGTGATGTTAGGCAGACAGAAATCCATACAGCTGAGCCGTTAGTACCTGATCATAGCCCTTTTGAGGTTGAAAGTGCTATTGCAAAATCGAAACGTCATAAATCGCCAGGCAGTGATCAAATTCCGGCAGAACTTATTCAAGCAGGAGGCAAAATATTATGGTCTAAGATCCAGAATCTAATTACTTCTATTTGGTATAAGAAAAATTGCCTGATCAGTGGAAGGTGTCTATTATTGTACCCGTTCACAAGAAGGGTGATAAAACTGACTGTAGTAATTATCGGGGGATATCACGGCTACCAACTTCATACAAAATTCTATCCAATATTCTTCTCTCAAGGTTAAGTTCATATATATATATNAACATCCATACCCTGAGTGGGATTCGAACCCTCGATCCCGGTTTCCAAGCAAGAGAAGACAGTACATGCCATAGTCCATATATAGACGAAATTATTGGGGATCGTCAGTGTGGGTTTCGACGTAACAGATCAACAGATCAGATCTTTTGATTTCATCACATATTGAAGAAAAAATGGGAGTATCATAAGACAGTACATCAGCTATTCATAGACTTCAAGAAAGCCTACGATTCAGTTAGGAGGGAAGTATTGTACAATATTCTGATAGCGTTTTGGGATACCCATGAAAATAGTTAGGTTGATTAAAATGTGTTTAAANTTATAAAAATGTCCTTATTATAAAAACATTTGTCTGATAAATTTCCTATCCAGAATGGTCTAAGACAAGGAGATGCTTTAACGCCACTCCTTTTCAACTTTGCTTTAGAATATGCAATTGGGAAGGTCCAGGGAAACCAGGTGGGACTAAAATTAAGCGGGACACATCAGGTGTTGATCTATGCCGATGATGTGAATCTACTGGGTGATAGTGTAGATACCATAAAGAAAAACACACAAACTTTAACTGACGCAAGTAAAGAGGTTGGTTTAGAAGTAAACACAGAGAAAACTAAGTATATGTTGCTGTCTCGTCACCAAAATGCGAGGCAAAATCATGACATAAAAATAGGAAACAGATGTTTTGAGAATATGGGACAGTTCATATATTTGGGAACAACGATAACACTTCGAAACCTGATTCAGGAGGAAA
>NW_019744109.1:12076-46384 GCF_002891405.2 Cryptotermes secundus
ACACTCCGACATCTGTAGCAGATCACGCAGCTTACATACTGTGTACAATACAACGCCAGTGGTTTCATGTGTTTGTAACGTGCCTCTGATGATGGTTTCTTTTGAACCGAAACATGTAAGGCGAGCGAAATAAATAAGTGACCTAAGAACGTTGTTACACTCGACGGATTATTCATTGACAATTTATAATTAGAATGATTAAATCAAGGAGGATGAGGTGGGCAGGGCATTTAGTACGAATGGGGGAGACGAGGAATGCTTATAGGATATTTGTGGGAAACCCAGAAGGAAATAGACCACGGGGAAGAACAAGGCGTAGGTGGGCGGACAATAATAAAATGGATCTTAGAGAGATAGGATGGTATGGATTGGATTGACCTGGCTCAGGACAGGGACCAGTGGAGGGCTCTTGTGAACACGGTAATGAAACTTCGGGTTCCATAAAATGCTGGGAAATTCTTGCGTAGCTGCAGAATTGACGGGTCCTCCAGAAGGGCTCAGTTCCATGAGTAAGTAAGTAAGTAAGTAAGTTCAGTTGAGACTTGAAGGTCGGTCTATGCAAAGAAGACTTCTATGTGATCTGATGTTACAATGGAACTTTTATGAATCCGTTGCCAGGAAATGACTAGTGGACAGTGTAATACACTGAGGATGAGCCATGTTTACTATCATGGCTCCTTTCGGCGCTCTCCCTCTTTACCTTTCACTCAGATTTCTAGAGTTCTAGAAGGTTGCCGTCCATGCTTACCACGTGATCTCCCCCCCCCTTTCCCCTCCAGCTGTTTCTAGTTTGATCGGGTTTTAGGAAGGAGCGCAGGATAGAGGCCCACTCGGTTACTAGCAGTTAGAGAAGGAAGTAACTAAATTCTGTTTCGATTGGGTTGGTCTAAATTTGGTTCAGGTTTCTTTTTGTGGCTAGGGAAGGGTAGAGTCACCCTTGGTTTTGGAACGAGTGGTAGCTAATTTGAGCGTTTTCTTGGGGCATTTATCTTATCTTGCCTGGCATTTTTTGTATTGGCCCGACTTTAAAGCCGAGCTGTATTTAACTTTCTAACAAGTGTGCTCATATCTCTCGCCAGGATTTGTTCTAAATATGCGACGTCGCTCTTTGGGCATCGGAAATAGAGTCTGTATTTCTATTTATTTTATTGTATTGTATTGCCTTATTTTGTTATATTAAACATATGTTATTCTTGTTATCTGGAGATTTTCCTGGCTATCGTCAGTCAAAGCATGTAGCTTGGACCCCCCACTCTATCTAGGGGATAAGTGCATTGGGCAACAAAGTAAGGGAACAAGGGATGAAAGCGGCGTCCTCCCCTTTCTAAGTAGGTTAAGAGGGGAGGGGCTACTCAAGGACACTAGTATGTGTAACAGTGACCTGTAAAGTTTGGTAATAGCAATAGCGCTATAATTAATCGTAGTTATGAGTTGGGTGTGTAATGTGAGTGCAGTAAATTCAATTATCCAATCCAAACCCTTCCAATAGACATGCACACCCTACACGTGAAAATGTAAATGTAACTTAGCTAAGTCTCGGATCAGTATGTACAGAATCTAAACTGACGTAGAAAATGGCGGATCTCCCAATGTCACAAGTTTATTCTCTAGAATACCAGACACCGGAGAAACGGACATAGTACCGATAAGAATATGCGGAGGTAAGATTCGACAAAGAACCCTGGATCCCCTCCCTGAAGAACCACCCTGTCCATACCGGCCCTTTAAGCGGGTGTTGGCTTCCGGAAGGGGGGGTGACGCAACATGGTGTCACCACCCCAAAACGTAAGAGCGAGTGATAGCAGTTGGTGTAGGAGAACAGACCATAACAGTGGTGTCAGCAGTTTGGGATAGTATACCAATGCTTAAGAAACAATCAAATATAACGATCAAACACTTTCAACCTCTGAAACATGGATTTCTAAAAAAAAAAAAAAAATCTACGTCACAGGAAATGCAGAGCTTCTCCATTTTAAAATGGCAAGAGAAATTTTCGGAAATACCCAACTGTTATCCTAAGAATTATATAAAGTGCATAAATACAAAGTTTCTTTATATTAAAGCAGGTGGTACATATAGTAACCAACATGATTTTAAGGGTTAAAGAAGGTTACTGCAGATTTACGTCACAATATAAAAATGAAAACACGCGAATCACGATTCGCGTCCAAGTTAACCATCGTAACCCTTTGTGTATTTTTATAACTGAAGACTTATTCTTTCTTTTTGCATATGGACCTAAAGGAATGTTCACTTCATTTGTTCTCTTTACATTTCAACTCGGTCTGGTCCAGTTTAAACGTCCACTTATTTGGAGAACCTCCACACTGACGCCGTAGCTTATCACGCGCACACATCAGCGCTGAGATGGCAGCACAATACGGTCAGAGTTAAATGCAATTGAGCCTTGACGTCTCACAACACTATGGGCCCCATGGCCTGTTACTTGCAAATCGACTGGAACGGCCAGAACACTGAAATTTTGTTTTATTTTAAGACGCTTCCATTAGCTCAATTATATTACACAGAATCTAAGATTATTAGTGAACAATAAATTGGAAAGGATGTAGGAAAAATCGGTTGTGCTTTAACTTAAATCAATATCCCGGAATTCGCTTACAGCGATTGAGGAAATAACGGAAATCATGAGTCAGAATTGTCTCCCCACCCCCTGGTCTGAACATGGATCCCCCTTGAATATGAAGTCGGAATATTAACTACTCAAAAACCGTAAAGTTGGGCCCGAACTACAAGTGAGATTTGCAATCACATTAGAAAGTGCAGTTTATTCTCAAAGAAAAATTAATTAGATTGCAACCGATGATCAAGTTATTCCCCCGCCCCCACTTCCATGAGTTCAAACAGGCGGGTAGCAAACTGCGGTCCGCCAGACGAAACCGGCCGTTGTGACTCCAACTTGAGAAACCATCAGTCCTTGAACTACTGAAGAATTTCCGAAAATTTTATGGAACCCTCAAGTTCTTTACCGCGTTCACTGGTCCCTTTCCTGAGCCCGGTCAATTCAGTGAATACCGCCACATCCTAGCTCTCTAAGATCCATTTTAATATTATCCACCCACCTATGTCTTGGTCTACCTAGTGGTCTCTTTCCTTCTGGCTTTCCCTCCGCTATCATTTATGCATTCTCCTTCTACCCATGCGTGATAATGCCCTACCCATCTCAGTCCCCTTAACTTGACGTTCTAATACGTGGCGAGGAGTACCAGTTACAGAGCGCATCAATGGGCAGTTTCGTACAACATCCTACCATTTCTTGTCTGTGACATCACGGGTCTCTTCTACAATTTACACAGAATCAGTGCTGATTATCATAATGACAGATTCCGAAAGAGAAACGATAAGCTGAGACATCATCTCGTCTGTTATTTATTGTGGGGGTGTGCGTGACTTATAGACTGGTTTGGATAGGATAATTGATTTATTTCATACCTTATACACTCAACTCGTAACCTCCAAGTAATTACAGCGTTAGCGCTGTCCTACACACTTTACAGTTCACCATTACACACAAACAGATACAGCCTAGTTCCTTCCTTGCCGTTTCTTCTCAGTCAACTTCGACCGTCATTTCAAGAGACTCCCTAAATTCTGACTCTCTTTACAGAGCCTCCGGTCGACCCCAACAGAAAACATATGTCCTGGCAATTCTTCTATTGTTACAGAGATGTGTTTACCTCACCGTTGCATAAAAACGATATTCTTCAATTGTCGTTTGCGAATTCGTTGCCACGGAAATTATTTACCGAGACGTTCCCTACCAGTGGCCGTCTGCTCTGGCTTCACTATTCTGGCTTTCAAAACTCTCACATCCCATCTTCTTGCTCAGGTTCCGATGATTTATGGGGAATTTGCAAATATTGTCATATGTCGGGCTTTTTTTATTGCTAGTGGGGTGGGACTATGTCCCTTGAACTGCGGCCACTTCTGGCCTATTGTACCAGCCCCAGATGATAGGTGAGGGTGATTGTGGAGCAATTGGTGGAATGAACATTGGCAGAGGAAACCAAAGTACTCGGAGAAAACCTGCCCCAGCGCCACTTTGTCCACCACAAATCCCACTTGAACAGACCCGGGATCAAACCCGGACCGCCGCGGTGGGAAGCCAGCGACTAACCGCTTGAGCTATGACGCGGCCATATATTTCGGGCTTAGATAGTTAGTTAGTTATTGGAGAGGGTGGGTTCCCCCATACACTTAGACCAGTATTGGTCCATTGTGCTTCCCTCTATGATATTCTACCAGTCTCTATATCCTAACGATATCGGTGCGTACCATCAGTCCCGACCGAGCGAGTTCGGCCTCTACTGGCTTGGCGGTATATATAATGCTTCCCCCATCTATCAGAGGCGTTAGAGGCTACTGTTGGGCGGGAAACGTGACCTCCTTTGGAGATATGGGGTTCTTTTACGTGCCGTAAAGCTACGACACGGGACCCACGGCTTAAAGTCCCTCCCGGAGGACTTGTTCCCTGAATTTTTCCGCCCTTAAAAATTTCACGACCTCCGCCGGGTTTGAACCCGCGTACCACGAGTCATGAGGTGGGAACGTTACCTCTAGACTACGGAGGCCGCTTATTTCGGGCTTACTTTCCCTCATAAGCAATCCCCAAGCAGAGAGATTAATTATATTTATAAAGAAGTGCTAACTGAAAGTTATTTAGAATTACGTTTCATGATTTTCAGCTTCATTCTGTGCTTGACATAATCAATCTTTTCCACACAACTTTCTAAATCCCTCAGGAGCGCTTACTAGTAGATTATTTCGAATCTTAATTTACATAGTATCCCATTCAAATGCAAATCATCTCATGGAACCCGTGTGTCGAGCGTATTCACTTTGCTCCACAATTCAAATGTAATTTACACTGGAGTGTGTCTGTTGAAAATTCAAATTCGCATCTACCACGTATGCAATGTATTCGCATTAAACTCTAATACCTACAAACGAACAGCATGAACTGATTATCCACGTGTAGGACCTAATATATATATACAACCTTGCATTTAGAACATGACAACAGACAGGCCCACATCCGGTGCATTAACGGCTTATATCACCAACCTGGCTCTTAGATACGTATTATTAGAAAGAAGTTGTCCACACGCTTAATTAAGCACCACGCAATGATATATGGGACAGTGGAGGTATAGCACCATTCCTAACCATTTCATTAGATAGGGTGAGTAGTCAGCTTCACGCTCCGGCTGATATACCTCCGGGGAAAGATTAAATTTCAAATGTTATCTGCTTGAATTTTAATCTTCAATGCTTGTTGTGTGTGTGTATATATATAATATTACCGTTATACTATACAATGCCATAGGTGCATGTACACTATTTTATTTAATGTTTGTCTTAAGGCCTGCTGGTGGTTTATGTTGTGTCTGGTTTATATATCCTTTGCTGTGTTTGTCCTGATATCAGAAGATAGGGACCAGCTCTATAGTTTGGGCCCTACTGAATATAGGCTCCTACCTAAGGACGCAGACAAGATTCCAGTCTCCGGCACGAGGTTTTTAAATAAAAACATGACGATGAATATTGTCCCAAAAGTCAATAATGATGTCCAACCCATAGCCTAGCGGCTAAAAGCAATGAGTTTTACCTGATGATAGGAGCAGAGACAGCTTCGGGAACGTAATGTCATTAATCAAAAATATGATGATGGAAAAGGCACCACAAATGTGGTAACTTCGTGACAAACCTTTGGACCTACCATATCGCGTAAGAGTTAGTTTGAAGAATGTATTATCTTTAGTATTCTTTTTTTATTTTAGAATTCCTCATTTATAAGTGAAGTCAAAATACGCTATAATACATTCCGGTAGTCACTCTATAAAATTCAAAACACACTACAACACGCTCTGATAGTCACTCTATAAAATTCAAGAGACTCCACATCACGTTCTTGTATTCTTTATAGAACTCAAACGCATGTGTAACAGCAACCAGATAAATCTATGGAGAAGGGTTCTTAAGGATACAGGCAGATAAATAAATAAATCGGTGGTATGACTCAGACAGAATGACTGAAAATTCTCCAAAGTATAGCAGCCGAAGTACACACAGGCTTCATGCGGCAACACTGTAATGGTGTCACATCAACAAGAACTTGCGGTAGGGGCGTCCCCTTGATGCTACAGCTTCCGCTTTCGGACAGTGCAGTCTCTCGTAATCAGCTCCTTCAAACTGCGCAAGTCCTTCCTCCTTATATCACGAAAACTGGCTCTGAATTATGTGAGTAAGCGAGAGGGGGGAAAGAGTTTGCCAGGTACGAAACTAATCCCGGAAGATGGCGACACTGAAACTGACAGTGGCTCTCAACAGTACGTAAAAGGCACATACTAAAATGAATACAGACGAAGAGCGAGAGGGGAAACGGAGGATCTTTTTTTTTTGTGTCTGAATAAACTTAGATTACATGGTACTGCGTGTGTAAACATTTGCCAACCGGGATCATCCCCTCGCTCAGGCGCACTATTTACATGTCGACAGCGACGATTCAGTCAACATTGACAGAGAAGTCCCACGAAGGGACGGACAGACAGCTCATATAAATACCCCATTCTCAACTGACCACGAAATACTGTATGATATGAGGTTTGAAGCACGCCCGTAATATCATTATCCTGGGGGTGCACGCGGTAGCGTAGGTGGTTGAGGCACTACAAGCCGGAAGGTCACGGGTTCGAGTCCCGATGAGGTAGATATTTTCAATTTACCTCATTCAGGCGCATTGTGGCCCAGGGGTCTACTCAGCTTCCAACAGAAATGAGTACCAGGAATCTTTCCGGGGTTAAAGAGTGGCTCACGCGTAAGACTGACCTCACCGCCATCTCTGAGCCGACTGTCCAGAAGAAACGTGGGAGCCTCGACGTCCCATAACCTTATGGGCCTCTACGGCCTTTTGCAGGGATTGCTTTATTTACTTTTACTTATCGTTGTGATGTACCGAAGTTCGTATATTTCGTATTTCCTGTGTGTCTGATTAGTTATGAGACTTTTGATATGAGTTAGGTTACGTGAATGTTATATTTCTTTCATAAAATACGTTTTTTTTGTAAATACGTTTTGTCAAAAAATATTTCGTGAGGAATTATAGGAGGTAAAAAAGGGTAAAAATTTTCTCTATGTTTAGAGACCGCGCCATGAAGGCGTATGGGTGGAGTGTGACTATAGTTCCACGTACTCTTAATCTGGGCACTAAAAGGATATACTACATAAAATTCATACGATGACGTAACGGTCTTGGCCTCAGGGAGAAGGCAAGGAAAACGCACTAAAAGTCAGTGAGTTTCTGTCAGGGATTCGACCCTAATAATCCCTAGCGGAAATCATCAGTGTTGCAGGTCAGTTACCAAACAAAAAACTCCGCGGCCAGTAGTCCGCAAGCTAACTATACCGACCGCCGCTTGTCGGCGAAGTTACTGCCAACTTTAGCGGATAGAGGGTGTCGCGTGGTCAGCGCAACGGGGAGACACGGTCGTTCAGTTCAGTTACCTTGCATGGATTTATCTCTTAGAGGCAACGATGAGATATTGTTTTAGCAAACTTTTGATCCAACAAAAGAAATTTCATAAATTTCTGTATATACATTGTGTCACGCAAGCTCTCTATTATGCAAAATTTTTCATTAATTAATCAGATGGCAAATAAACATAATAATTCTGCCTTAACGTAACAGATGTCTGTCCGTCCCATCCTGTTCCCCCCCAACTGTTACATAGAAAACATGTAGTTCTTGGAGAAACAACCAAAGGAAAGGAATTATTGGATTTTTTAACGTTGTCCATCGTCCGGTACTCTAAGGAACACGACACTTCACTTTCGACGTCCAGTGACCAGTGACGGAACCAGCAGAGTGTCTCCCATTCGATCACCTGAGGACGGAAATAGACCCACTTTTGGAAATGGAGTGTTCTAAAAAGAAACTGGACGATGTATGAAATAGACCCACTTTTGGAAATGGAGTGTTCTAAAAAGAAACTGGACGATGTATGAAGTCCAGAAACCCAGTAATCCTGAGTGTTGTACGTCACAGTCAGAACCGCTTAGAGTGTACAATCATTGGAAACTGTTCCTTCCTCATTTCGTGAAAATTAGGCACAGAGGTGTCAGAAATCTTGTACGCCCACTCACTCACTCACTCACTCACTCATGGAGCTGAGCCTTCTTGAGAAACCGCGAATTGTGCAGGCATTGGAGAACTTCCCAGCATTTTGTGGAACCCGAAGGTTCATTATCGTGTTCACAAGAGCCATCCACTTGTTCCTATCTTAAGTAAATCAATCCAATCCATATCATCGCATCCTATCTCTCTAAGATCCATTTTAATATCTTGTACGCATCGTTATTTTTATTAATATAATTTATTTGATTGTAGTTGTAATCGTTGTTGTAGATGTAAATCCTATTTTCATTCTATTCATTGTATTCTTTATAGTTTGTTTAGTTCTGTATGCTGTGTTTTGTTTGAGAGTGGTGTGTTATTTTGTGTGATGTATGTTAGTTGTGTGTTGTGTCTTATTGTAGAATCACTGCCACCGGATGAAAACCAATTTGCAGCTTAAAAAATAAGAAAAATATATAAACAATGATAATAGTCCTCAACGGTGAATCATAAGGAAACGGAAAATAAAAGGAACGTCACATCCGGTTAACTGTCTTTGGGGAACTACTGCCCTTCTCCTGCTTCAACAGAGAGGCATAGCTTAAGGCATACACTTCCAAATGTTGCCCTCGTTTTGAATATATTCATTGAAAAAAGAAATGAAGTCTAGTTAACATCGTATTTTCACTTGTGTGTCGTGAAACGATCATTTAAATAGCGTTCTGTCTCATCTTAAAATAATGTTACATTTGTGTCACTTAGAAAAGTTCCCTTCTACATGGGACATGAGGCATATGTCCAATTACTGTAGAAGTTACTGCGCAGGACCGAGTGAAAACAACTAAAATTTACCCTAGATTACAGCGTGGTGAGTTTTCATTCCTACTTTCTGCACAATATCTTGGTTGTGTTCGAGCAGTTACACAAAGATTATTTTCAATTTATGTATGTGAAATTTCGCAGACAGATCGTTTAGTGGGGAAACATGTTTCCTTTATTCATCCCGCCCCGCAAGGACCGTGTTCTAACGGACGAAACATGACGCACATTTGAACTGAAGAACCTAGAAATGTTACCGGAAGTAGCCACTACGAACAACAAACTGAAACTACAATGCAGATTCCACTGCACGGGCGCGTTAGTGTCACATATTACAGCCCAAATTGAGAGACAGTCAACATCGATCCTGGATCCAAAAAGGTTGTTTCCGACCCCTCCTCTTGCAGTCGTAACTCATGGGCTATTTTGCTGTGGTCAGATAGGCGGCCGGCCTAGCGGGGCAGATCGAGGGTGAATTATAACCTAAGAGGTCAGAATCAATGACCAGCATGGTGAGTGCCGGGTCACCCCACACTCCACCCCCATCACTTTGGAGGGGTAGGGGGCTAATCTCGACCTGCCACTTAATGGCCGGTGTAAATCCTAGTTTTATACGTTACATGACCAAGTGTGTGTCAGAGGGGGAGAACACGACAAGAACGCCAAGGCTCCTGAAGGAAACTATTCCAGAATTGCAGCATAATGTCCTTGATCCATGAGCGAATAGCAAGCGATGGGAGTAGACGAAAAAGTAACAAACTAACTCCATGGCGCTGGGTCCTTTTTGAGAACCCACCAGTTGCTTAGTTACAAAAGAATTCCCTAAAGATTTTATGGAACCCGTAGTTTCATTATCGCGTTCACAAGACACCGCCAATTGTCCTTATACTGAGCCAAAATAATATAGTCCATACCTCATCTTACTCTAACATCCATTTTAATATTATCTTTCCACCCATGTCTACGTCTTCCTAGTGTTCTCTTGCCTATTCCATAAAAACCATGCATGCATTTCTCTTCTCTCCATGCCCTGTCCACCTCATCCTCCTTAATTTCATAATTATACAGGGTTTGTCCGAAAAGTAATGTCAGTGAGTCGATTAAAAACATTTATTGATTAGATCGGTACAACACATTAAAAGGCTTCAAAATAGGCTCCTTCTGCCTCGATACATCGCTTCCAGCGAGATTTCCAGGCATCGAAGGCGTCATGGTAGGCCTCCTCCGGAATGTCCTTTAGAGCCTTGGTGCAAGCCTCTTCCGACTTCGTCAACTGTCCCAAAATGATGTCCTTTCATGGGAGTTTTCAAGCGCGGAAACAAAAAAAAAAAGTCTGGGGGAGCGATGTCACGACTGTAGGGTGGCTGGGGAACCGTTGGCACCTTTGAATCGGTCAGGAAGCGGGTATTTGGCGAGTACAAGTTATGTAATTTTCTCAAACCTCCTATTATTCCATCCTTCTTCGGTCCAAATATTCTCCTCAGCGCCTTGTTTTCAAACAACGTCAGTCTATGTTCTTCCTTCAATCTCAGTGACAAAGTCTGCAGGACAGACAGTTATTTTAACCTTAAAAGTAACTGCGTCTGAGACTACGGGCTGGAGTGAAACGTCTGAGGACAGGGGCAAATAACAATGTGTTATTAACACATTAACAAGAAGGCCGTGCCATAGCTCAAGCGGTTAGTCGCTGGCTTCCAACCGCGGCAACCTGGGTTCGATCAAGTGGGATTTGTGGTGGACAAAGTGGCGCTGGGGCAGATATCCTCCGAGTACTTCTGTTTCCCCTGCCAATCTTCATTCCACCAATTGCTCCATAATCACCCTCACCTAGCATCTTGGGCTAGTACAATAGGCCAGAAGTGTCTGCAGTACAAGGGACTTGGTCCCACCCCACTAGCAATAAAAACACACATGTTAACAAACCGCCGGGTTCCTTAAAACGCAGGGAATTTCTTGACCGACTGAAGGGCTCAACAGCTCCCGAAGGATCACTCCGGTCCGCGAAGGTACCGTATTTACGCATGTACAGGCCGCGTGCATGTATAGGCCGCAGCACAATTTTCAGACAGAAATTATAGAAAAAATAATTTTCTTGGAATATTATTTCAGGAGTAGAACACCCTGTATTACTAATTATGAATATAATTTTCTTTAAATGAAGTGTGATTTCGAATATTTCGAATATAAGCCGCACCCCAGTTTTCCTCTTGAATTTTTGGCAAAAAATGTGCGGCCTATACATGCGTAAATACGGTAATACCACACTCGCTGCTCTGCACCTGAAGCATAAACTTCACGTACTGCCAACTTCTGAGTAACGAGAGGCATGACTGTCATGGTCACTGCAGATATTCGCCATTTAACCGAATACATTTCTAATCTACTATCTAATTGTGAAAACGGCATCACGAACATGTTGGGTACGTTAAATTAAAGTTCTAACTCAACTAATTAACTTGGGAAATTTGCCAATTATATATGCGCTACGCTGTGACTGTGGACAGGTATGTGGACCACAGGCGCGCTGAATAAACTCAGCTATGCCAAACTACACAGGGAACGACCAGGCTCTGTATAAATAGCCAGCCGGCTATGAAATGTAAATTGAAGGAAGCATATCTCTGTGTGTTTGTAGTGGAAGACTGGGTTCCGATGTGCCCCCCCCCCCGGACTATGCGTGGCTGACTCACTTGATTAATAAAGAGGAAGCCTGCCTCAAGTCGCAACTCATTCCGTATCACTTTAATTCAGAGAATGAGTACATCAGCAACAGCGGTCCCTTATTTTATTCCTGACAATGCCATGTGAGAGTGAAGCGAAGCGCCGTATGACACTTATCATAACAGGTGTGGGTATTCATTCATTGTTTCATGGCTCTACAGGCCTTTGTTGGGTCTTGGCCGCTTTTTCAGTTTCGTAATCTTTTACACAATCAGTAGGACCCCTTGGACGGGGGATCAGCCAGCCGTAAGGCCGCTACCTACACACATAATAAACGCACACAGACATACATAACTCGAGTTGGTTTCGAACCCACGATCCCTGTGTTCGAGTCGGCGAAGGCAGTTTATGGCTTAGACCGTGTTGCCACTGGGATCGGCAGGTATGGTAAAAACAGAGATGATAATAAGAATATGAGATAAAATATGAAACAGCTGAAGCACCCATTCTTCATTCGGTTTAGTTAAAATACATTCTTAAAAGGTAAATCTGTCCCTGTGCTTAATTAATTAATATGGGGAAGTGGAGGTATAGCTCCATCGTTTTTATCTCGGCACTAGATGGAGGTGAGTGGTCAGCTTCATGCTCTAGCTTTTTATTCCCGGGAAGAGCACACGGTACCCACTGGACATGAAGCTGGCTGGGACCCACTGCCAGTACAGACGCTGCGGAGAAGAGTAAAACCCTTTGGCTTTGCTGGGAATCGAAAACCAGTCGTCCAGCCCGTAAAGAGACCATATACCTTCTGAGCTATCCCGGCTCCTAAAATACGCTGTAATGACATAACAACATTGTTTATTTTCACACGGTATATCTTTACTAGACATGTACTGTCTTCGCTCGTTTGGAAACCGGGATCGTGGGTTCGAATCCCACTTAGGGAATGGATGTTTAGTTTGTATGTGTGCGTTTTTTGTGTTTGTGTACAGGTAGAGGGCTTGCGACGAGCTGATCACCGGCCGAAGGAGTTCTACCGAATGTGTAAGATCTAGAAAAACCGAACCGGAGAAGTTCATGGAGGTAGGCCTAGGCCCACTGGCGCTGTAGTGCCAAGGGGAAAAAAAATCTTTAATAACATCTCATGTAATGATATTAACCATGTGAGCTTCATAAACTACAGTTTAAATATCTTCAGCCTTACCCATCATCAAAGTTTACTCCCAAAACGCAAGCGATAGGATATTAGATCTGTTTCCGTCTTCAGTCAAGGGGGAAACTTATCTGAAGCGTACGTTACAAAAAGCCAGTCACAAGCACTAGTCCAGATTCCTCAGATAAAGTGCCCTTTTGCCTGAAGACCGAAATACAAGTTTCCACGTTACGTTTTGAGAATAAACCTGTGAGACAAAAAAAAATGCCATAAACGTTAAAACGTAACTACGTCCTATAATGCACTTTCAAAATATGAATTCATGAAAGAGGCGAACATAATAGGCCATTCTAAAATCATAACTTACACGTGTGAAACGTCTGAAGGTTTGGATTGGATTGATGTGGCTCGTGACTATGTTCAGCGGTGAGGAATTACATGCTTAACTGAACTAATGTTGACAGACAAATGTTCACCTAGACGGACTTTATATATGTTTCATTTAAACACATTATAATCAGCCTAACTAATTTCATGGGTAATCCAAACTCATTGTCCCAGAATCTCTTCTGGGGCGCTGAGAAAACTTCAGTTAATCTGTGTTGTATCCGAGTCGAGATCTGAACCCAGAATCCCCCGAATAAGATGCTGGAACGCTAACCAATGAATGGTCCGTACTGTATGGGCCCCAAGCTGGACATGTCACAGTATGGGCTGTGCTCAGCTACCTAAACCGAAAGTTCGTTTATCACGCGCGTAAACGCTGTAAAAAATGATGAACTTGTAATTCAACTTCATCAGCTTAACATTATCCGTATAGTCTACTCAGACAGCGAACTCCCAAAGTTTGGGCGAGGCATGCACAAAGCGTCTGTTGCTATAGAAACAACTGTGTTCCAAGCCTTGCTCCTCTGGGACCGTGATGTTGGTTGGAGGCCAAGCAAGTTCCGTCACTTCAGAGAGCTTGAAATGTTTTTTCAACTCCTGACAGCTTGATTTTCGGATTAATCGCCAGTCAATTCACACTTTCTGAGACGTTTAGAATCTCAACTCAATCAGCAAAGAATCTGACAACGCAAGTGTGCAACATGGGCCTACAGAAGCCACAGATAGAAATTCTTAAGTCATTCGATTCGGTCGACCAAAATGGCTGTGGGTTCAAAACCCGCTGAAATCACAGACTTCGTTATTTTTGTGTCTGTGTTGGCCTGTATAGGTAGCTGCCTTGCGAGAAGCCGATCCCTCGTCCAAGGAGTCCTAGCAGCTATCTGTAAAATTCATATTTTTATAATAATTCCGGTTGGGAACAGGCAAGAGGGTCCGATCGCTCACAGGGGAAGAAGAAGAGACAACAAGACTCGCATATTTCAGCACCGGCTTAACCTGGTGTGTATGTCTCTACGACGAAAATTTGTCCTTCGATCACAACAATCCGTCAGATGTATGATCTATAAGTCGTACTATCATTCAATTCGCAGGGGCAGTATTGGAGATGGTGTGCTACGTACGTTGCCATCATAGTATAGAAGTTTCTTCTATATGTTTCGAACAAGTTTACCATCAGGTAGCTAATTTAGGTAGTTGCTACACTCTATTTATAGTTCGTTTTAAACCGTTGTTAAAATTAGGTTTAAATTGTTGATTACATTTTTCAAAATTAAATAAATCTCCCCCCCCCTTTTTCGAACTGTATTTTACGTCGCTAGTATGTCATATGCCTATCACAGTGGCCGCGCGGTCTAAAACATGAACTGTCTTCGCCCTCTCGAACACTGGGATCGTAGGTTCGAATCCCATTTGAGGCATTGATCTGTGTGCGTTTATTCTCCGTTTGTGCTGTCCTGTGTGCAGGTAGAGGCCTTGTGACGGGCTGATGCCCCGTCCAAGGAGTCCTACCGACTATGTAGAGGATCAAGAAACTGAAAAATCCAAGGTCCAACAAAAGGACCGTAAAGCCACAGTCAGACAGACAGACAAACAGACAGACGGATAGATAAGATAGATAGATAATGACATATTTTTGGATCGTGTACGGAGTAGCTGTTACGGAGAATAGCGGTTGTGCTGTACATGTTGAGTTTGCCGCAGTGCTGTGTGGCTTTCGTGGACAGTAGATGGTCTTATACTGACCTGTGATGAACAACTGGAGAAGATGTAATGGGAACAAACTGCGATGTGTCTGCAAGCCTTATCCCGGCAAACGTAATTACAGAAATATACACAAAATCTGTCAGTGTCGGACCTTCCAAATGAAGCAGGAACGCAAACTAATTAACAGCGACGCTGGGTATAGATTTCAGTTCCAGTCGTTCTGATAGACGTGTCACCATATAAAACACAACACATCAAATTAAGAATCATTCAGTAGTTATCATCAGGCCACAAACTTTGTGCGATCATCAAATTTTATTGTGTTTAACTAATACATACGTATATAACTGTTTTCGTGGAAATAAATGCGTGACTGATTTGTCTCTTAAAACGTTCAGCATAGAGAGGAACAGATTTAAAAATAACAAGCAATTAATGAAGAATTAAGCGGATAAATCAATTATGGTAATCCTACCAGAAATTAGGAAAAAAAAAAAAAAAGAAACTCAGTGACTTTAATCAGCAAGGGAACTATACCGACCGAGCGATCACCGCTTGTCAGCGAAGTTAGTGCCAAATTTAGCGGATAGAGGGTGTGAGCGCAACGGATCCCTAAGGCTGTTAATTTCAGTTTTCTAGACCGGAGCCACTATTTCCTTGAAATAGCTCCTTAACTATCCTCATGAGGCTGAGTGGACCCGTTCCAGACCGACTACTTCTCAGAAAATCTGGTAGCGCTGGGAATCGAAACCGGGACCTGTTGATCTGTAGCCAGGAACTCTGACCACTAGACCACAGAGCAATGACTAAAAGTGCTCTATGTACCCTTTACCCCTACACCTGTGTTAATACCCATCTGTGGGCGCAGAACAGCTGAGTTATCACGTCACACCCCAACATTACCTGCCTTGATGGTCGTGGGTCACTGGTCCTCCAAAACCAAATACCTGCCAAATACAAGTCTAAATCGTTACCACTGCAGTAACCTGCTGGATACTTATTTTCTTTCGTGCTCAAATTAGAGAATCAAAAAACAAAAATCACAGCTAACCGCAGAGCTTGCTACTGATGTAACACAGACGAAGGTACTATGTATTTAAAAAAAATGTCCATTATACCACGTGATGAAGTAGCCAGTGTTCTGGAATCCGGGCAGTACATCAACTCCTCTCTCGTTCCACCGTCTGATTCTTGCTCCCTTGTGATAGTCTGGGCCCCACGCCCCCCACAATTCCTTCGCCCAACTTATTCTAAAACTGCAGTTTACTCTCCCTTTCTCGTGTGGTACTGTCCCTTCATCCTTCCCAGCCAAATCCAACGGCCTGGAACAGAACGCAGCACCTGCCCATTTTACCCAGCCACCCCTAAATAATACGTTACCCTCATCTCAGGGGAAACACTCCAACCGAAATAAATGGGACAGTAAAACCTGCAATATGGCAGCCAATTCTAACATTTTCGCTTTCGCTGTTACACACGAAATCAGTTAAGATATAGCTCTCACAGAAACGGAGAGTGGGGGGTATGTATCGCTATATATATATATTTCAACTATGCGAAGAAAACTACAATTCTAACAGCGACATAGCCATGCTCCCTGTCACACCCTCTTCCTGCCACGCCTCATGGGACAATAAGAGTCGAGGGACGAGGGGAATAAATTCAAAAATGGAAGAAAGCAGTAAGAAATTAACAATATACATTACTGGCAAGTCTGTGTACTATTCAGAAAGTTATACGGAAAGTCCTTTCTATGCTACAACACCCTAAACCGGTTATAAATTGTATCTATATTGCGGCATGTAGACACGCTGATAAGTAATGACTACATAAACAACGTCCTTTGCTAGGCAACGACCGCGGAATAAGCAAATATACGGCAATCGTTGCTAGGTAACGGCTTGGCAAGCATACATGTTCCCACGGCAACGATTGAACTATAACAATGAACGGTGCTTTCTATGCGATCCGTGCTAAGAGGTTATAAAACGATACACCTTTAGAGTTTAGTCAGTGGAACGCTTCACGATTTTGTGTGTCATCCTTGCGCAGGGGCCATCCTAATCTCCTCCGTATCGTTCCAATTTTAGTACATGTAATGCAGAAGCAACATGAAGAATTTTCAATAACATATCGTATAGCAAGTGTCACGTAACTTCGAACAAGCACAAGAGTAACCTTGAATGCGCAGAAGAAAAATTTTAGACAAGGGGGTGAAGGGTGTGAGAAGTGACAGGCGGCCAGTGGAAGAACGAGTGTTAAGAAACTCCTCCCACCACAAGCTATGCGCGGGATTTGACTAGGAATGAGGGGCCTTATTCGAAGTTACGTGACACTGTCCATAAGTGCTATACGTGACCTTGACAAAATGTCAAGCATATTCGTTAGAGACAAAACCATCTTCTCGTCAGAGAGGATGTTAAGTAAGGACTATTACCGCAAGGGTTCAGTTGAAAAACAAAATATCTCTGGTCTAAGTCTCAAGGGGCTTGACGACAAGACGAACTGACTGGCGGTAAACCGAAAGCGTAAAGTAACTCTGACTTTGATTTTAGTCAGATATGGGATATTCGTCAACCGGTAAGGACTTTATTAGAGGACATTCTTAAGATCCGTTACCTGAAATGACAACTGAAGACGTGGCGCCGTGTAAATCTTTTGTGAACCGACGTTTCGGAAGAACGTATCGCTTCCACCTTCCGGGTAGAAAACCCCGCTAGCGAGCAACCAGCGTCAACTGGCTCAACGCTGGTTGCTCGCTACCGGATTTTTCTACCCTGAAGATGGAGGCGATACGTTCTTCCGAAACGTCTGTTCACAGAAGATCTACACGGTGCTATATCCATGAAGACGGAATTCATTATACTCACCGCCGTGAAATTCTCAAACCTTACATGTTTGTATGTGTTCAATAAATCCAATCACCAATCAAAACCCAGTCTGTCACTCACACACGTGACAAGATATCGTTCTGCACCGGTCAGACCAGTTCTGCACAACTGCTTCGTACCACGTCCATTTCAAATCCTTATTCGTCAGTTATTTTCTCTCTTAACGTTGTATCTTGGGGGCACGCGGTAACGTAGTTGGCTAAGGCACTAAGCTATAAGCCGGAAGGTCGCGGATTCGAGTCCCGATGAGGTGGAATTTTCAATCGATCTGATCCTTCCACTATGGACCTGGGGGTCGACTCAGCATCTAAAAGAAACGAGTACCAGGAATATTCTTGGGGGTAAAGCGCGGTCGGTGCGTAAAGCTGACAAACTTACCGCCATCTGTGAGCCGACTGTCTAGAGAAAATGTGAGAGTCTCAATGTCTCACAACGCCATGAGCCTCGACGGCCTGTTTACAGGGATAGCTTTACCTTTACTTTTTATCTTAACGTTGTATCTTCGGCTGCCCACAGCGACCTTAATTAAACTGACAATAAATGAACAGATAAACAAATAAATAAAGCTCTCGCGTCCTCACGCCATACATTCGCGTGTTCGCCATGTTGGTATTTCCGATTTAAAAAAATAAACAAAAATACGAGATTCAGCTCGCCTCCAACAGCATATCAAACCAAATTTCATGAAAGCTGGTCAAAGTTCAAAGTTGAAGGCAGACACAAAGATAAGAAATACAAGTATGCTTTTATGAAAAGCGGTTAAACAACTAAAGTGGGATTCGAAGCTGCGACCCAAATGGTTACTATTTCTACGACCACGCAAACAACAGTAGCAGATTTTTTTCTCTCTATGGCTCTACCGACTTTTGGATCTTGGCCGCTTTTTCAGTTTCTTAAGCCCATACACAGTCGGTAGGACTCCTTGTACGGGGGATAAGCCCATCGCAAGGCCGCTATCTACACTCAAGACGACACAAACACGGAATAAACACACAAAGACATTCATGCCTCGAGTGGGATTCGAATCCATGATGCCAGTGTTCGAGCGGGCGAAGACCGGCATTACCAACACAATTCATAATCAAGCACCGCCCGCGATAGACTTGTGCAACGTGTTCTCATTTTGCTTAAATGCTTTGTGTCTGAGAGTTAAAGGTAGCCCCTCATCCATCATCTATACTTAGACATTGTGTGATAAGTAAATTTCATTACTCGGCTCCTGAGCCACAGGCCTACTTCAGTATAACGAACCTGCAAAATAGTTCAGACTGAAGGATACTGCAACGAAACAAAGCCGCCAAGCTGCCTGCTTCACGAAGTTATACGTCAAATACTGCGCAGAAGATAGCGACACATCTGACTGAACCACCTACCAACTTCGGTTGATGTCATTTATTTAGATGGATGTAACCTCCAGGGCGTACCGCAGTGGTTCCAACCGAACAGTTATTGCGTAATCCGATTCTCATGGAATTATTAGCACACCGGTAGTCTTTGTTCTAACCTCCGTCTGCAGAAACATTGTCAGCTTTATCTTTTCAGTAATCTGTCATGTCATGGAAAAGTAGTTCCTTGGTATTCAGGTCTCATTAACAGAAACCTTTCCGATAACGTGACATGGAAAAGACAGTAACAATAAAAAATTACGTTAACGAAGAGCAGATTAAAATGGAGATTGTTTGTTGCGTTTCAGTTCAGGATCCTTCGTTTCCTATCTATAAACACAAACATTAAAATATATATAACTAAAATATTATATCGTGTTTTATATGGGTGTAATATGTTGTCTCTTGTAGAATGAACATACGTTCAGGGTGTTTTAAATAGGGCGTCAAGAATATATGAACCTGAGAGCGAGAGAGAGAGATTTTTAATGCTAGTGGGGTGGGACTAAGTCCCTTGTACTGCGGCCACTTCTGGCCTATTTTACCAGCCCCAAATGATAGGTGAGGGTGATTGTGGAGCAATTGGTGGAATGATGATTGGCAGGGGAAACCGAAGCACTCGGAGAAAACCTGCCCCAGCGCCACTTTGTCCACCACAAATCCCACTTGACCAGACCCGGGATCGAACCCGGGCTACCGCGGTGGGAAGAGAGAGAGAGATAGAAGTAACAGTATGAACAAAAATTATATAAGCATAATGAGAGTTACACAAATTGTAATCATTTTTCAGCTTCTATTATCAGGTGAAGGAGGACTTTATATGCGGGACATGCAAAACACATGGAAAATGCATGTACACAATATCTTCATTCGAAAAACTCAAGAGGAATATTAAAAGGATACAAGAGAAAGACGTTGTGTGAATATTTACTGGATTCAACTGGCTAAGGATAAGGTCCGATAGCAGCTATTGTGAAAATGATAATGAAACTTCGGATTCCATAAAAGGCAATAAATTTCTTGACCACCTGGCCGACCATCAGAATCGAAAATAAATAAATAAAATAATCTCCACAAGTGTCAGAAAAATATTCTGCGTCTAATGACTCGCTACATATGCGAAGAGACTTTAAGAGTTGATATTCGTGAAGTATTTCGCCGTCTTTCCTACCTAAAAGTCATTTCAGTACAGAAAAACCTTCCGACTTTTAGGAAGAGTTTCTCATTTATCTTTAACCCGAATGACGAAATTATCTTCTGAAATGTCAGGAATTAATTCAATACGGATGCCGCTTGTACACGGAAATACTACGCTGACTGCTTCACTATGATAATGGCGACAAAGTAGTTTGTTAACTCCAGAAGTTTCAACTTCAGTATCCACTGTTAACTTTTCTTCTTTTAGTTTCTGGGGGTGGGGTAGGATGAGACCGAGCCCACTTGGTAACCTGGCCACAACCCGGCCTATTGTACCAGCCCCAGATGATAATGATGGTGACTGTGGAGCAATTGGTGGAATGAAGATTGGCAGGGGAAACCGAAGTACTCGGAGAAAACATACCCTATTGCCGCGTCGTCCACCACAAAACCACATATGACCCGGGATCGAATCCGGCTCGCCGCGGTGGCAAGTCAGTAACTAACTACCTGAGTTATGGCACGGCTTTACTTCCCGCAGTAATAAACCGCCATTTTTGCCGGTCTTTTTTCATATAAAAATTTCTTGATTTCAAATGCAGGAAAAAATTCCTTCAAAATGTTTCGTGACTATGTAATTCAGATAATATGCCAACAGATGTCATACGCTGATAGATATTAGCAATTTTTTAAAGGTTTAAATCTTCAACCCGAATAGCATAGGCAGATACTACATAAGGCCAAATTTTTCGATACTTGGCATTTATAAGGTTACACAGGTTCAGTGCCTGGAATTCAACAGCCACGCGGCTCGCGGTTTGGGAAACCCGTGCTTACAAGAGGTGAAAAGGCAGCTTCTGATATATCTAATAACACCCCTTCAGAGGCGCCACCAGTCGAGGTGAGGAGAGTAATTTCACACGGCGAGCGGAGATAACGTGCCGTATAAAAGGTGCGCAGTTCCTTTGTCTCTCTCTCTCTCTCTCTCGCGCCCATAGAGCGGCGCCTCCCTCTCCAAACCCTAACCAAGCATCGCAGCCATTCTAACCGACATAACCATCAGTGTTAAAGCTAAGTGGTGATATGTCAACCCAATAAACTGTGTTCAACGTTGCGACAAGTTGAGAGAACACGCAATGATGAAGGCGTGGGGCGGGACTTTGCCTGCTGTTGGCAATTCAAGATACGGTGTTGCCGGCGTGGCAAGGAATTCTACTGGCTACTGACATAAGTTTCCGGCATGAAATGGAATTTACTGGTTACTGACATACGTTGCTGGCGTGACACGAAATTCTACTGGCTACTGATATGCGTTGCTGGCGTGGCACGAAATTCTACTGGCTACTGACATACGTTGCTGCCGTTACACAAAATTCTACGGGCTACTGACATACGTTGCTGGCGTTACACAAAATTCTACTGGCTACTGACATACGTTGCTGGGGAGACACGAAATTCTACTGGCTACTAATATGCGTTGCTGGCGTGGCACGAAATTCTACTGGCTACTGATATGCGTTGCTGGCGTTACACAAAATTCTACTTGCTACTGACATACGTTGCTGGGGAGACACGAAATTCTACTGGCTACTGATATGCGTTGCTGGCGTGACACGAAATTCTACTGGCTACTGATATGCGTTGCTGGCGTGGCACGGAATTCTACTGGCTACTGACATACGTTGCCGGGAAGACACGAAATTCTACTGGCTACTGATATGCGTTGCCGGCGTGGTACGGAATTCTACTGGCTACTGACATACGTTGCTGGCGTGACACAAAATTCTACTGGCTACTGACACACGTTGCTGACGTGGCACGGAATTCTACTGGCTACAGATACACGTTGCCTGCGTGACACGGAATTCTACTGGCTACTGACATACGTTGCTGACATGACACAAAATTCTACTGGCTACTGACATACGTTGCTGGCGTGACACAAAATTCTACTGGCTACTGATATGCGTTGCTGGCGTGACACAAAATTCTACTGGCTACTGACACACGTTGCTGACGTGGCACGGAATTCTACTGGCTACAGATACACGTTGCCTGCGTGACACGGAATTCTACTGGCTACTGACATACGTTGCTGACATGACACAAAATTCTACTGGCTACTGACATACGTTGCTGGCGTGACACAAAATTCTACTGGCTACTGACATACGTTGCTGGCGTTACACAAAATTCTACTGGCTACAGATACACGTTGCCTGCGTGACAACGGAATTGTACTGGCTACTGACATAATTCCAATGACTCTGACAGCTACAGATTCACAACAGATTATTATTACAATTTTAAACTTTAACCATTAACCATTTACCTTTGCCGTCCGCCGCGATTTCTCATTTAATAAAGTAACCATGAGACAGACGGCCTGGATAAGATTTCCGACAGATGATGGACCATGCAGGTTAATTCTGTACAAAACTGAAATGTTATCACTCTCCTTCTAATGCCGAGGTCAACAAAGGTGGAATCATACATCCACTCCCCCATGAGTCTTCATGGCATGGCGCTTAATTAATTCAGCTCAGGAATATCTTCACTTCACCTTACAAATCGCCGTGAAAGCTGCAGTGTTTAAGTAATTAATATAATCCTTCTGTTAATCATTAATGTGATGTTACTGCTATTCACTGATTCACCAATGGCTCTGCAGCCCTTTGTTGGGCCTGGCCTCTTCTTCAGTTCCGTAAGCTTTCTTACACAGGCGGTGGGGCCCTCTGGACGAGTGATCAGCCCGTCGCAAGGCCGCTACATACACGCAGGACAACACGAACACAAAGAAAAGCGCATACACAGATATCCATGCCTTGAGTGGGATTCGAACCCACCTAGCGTTCAAGCGAGCGAAGGCAGTTCATGTCCCAGACCACACGGCCACTGTGATCGGCATTATTATTATTATTATTATACCATGGCCATCATCATCAACATGCAACTGTCCACGAGGTTCACTTCATGCACTAAACAGAAGCACCCACTGTTGGTAAATTTCCCTGAAATGGATGCAAAGGGAGAACACCGCGCCGAGAATATGTGATGAAGAGAAATGAAAAGATAGCGGCGAGGAAGAAAGGAAGCAATAAAGTATGCGAGCATCTGAGGAAATTAGAACAATTACTTCTCACAGTAGGGCTTGAAGGGGAGATGAGATGGTAGATCGCACGGAGGACCCGTAAATGTATGGCTTGATTAAGCAATGGCGGTATTTCATGTGTATGCAGAAGCTGAAGCTATTCAACTTACCGCGAGCCCATCTACAGTATGGTGCTGCAGTCTAGTGGCGAGGAATGAAATCTTGCAGCCTGTAACATACACGATACCGCAGGGTTGTGCTTAGATACAGGGGTTCGATACCCGTAACTGTCTGGAATGAAACATTTCTCGAGGCCCACACATTTTCTAGACAATCGGCTCATAGATGGCGGTAAGGTTGTCAGCCTTACGCGCCGGTCGCCCTTTATCCCCCAGGAAAATTCCTGATACTTATTTCTGCAGAGGCAAAGTCAATCCCAGGGACATAGCGAAGCTGGAAGGATTAGGTCAATTGAAAAATTCTAATTAGCACATCGGGAATAGAATCCGCGACCTTCCGGCTTGTAGCATAGTGTCTCAAACCAACTACGCTACAGCGTGCCCTTAAGAGATTTGGTGGAATTTTTTGTAGATATGATATAGAGAAAACTGGGTGCTCTTGACAACCAAACCCAAGCCGAGTTTCTAGTTAGTTCATTAACTGAATTACTTGGGTTCCTGGTTAAATTGGGACCTGATACGTTTCATACAGTTTGCAACATTATCAATCGAGGCTCATCGTGGAAAACACTTGCATATTACATAAGGATTTCATGCAACTTCTGTTTCGAACACTTCAGACACACTGAATCTGTTCAACGAAACATAAATTAAGAGGAACAAAATAAGACTTGCTGTATGTACGAGTACATCAGATACAGATTTCAGTCTATATCAAGTGAACACATGTGCCAATAAGGTACATGCAAAACACTAAATAACGCCTACCTGCACCCACCGGATTAAACTTCTACAAATCTGCCCTTATATTAGGGGCGACTTTTGACAGAATATTAAAACTTCATATTAATATGGCCGTGCCATAGCTCAGGCGGTTAGTTTCCGATTTCCCGCCGCGACGGCCCGGGTTCGAGCACAGGGTCAGGTCATGTAGGATATGTGGTGGACAAAGTGGCACTGGGGCAGGTATTCTCCGAGTAGTTCGCTTTCCCCTGCCAATTCTTATTCCACTAACTGCTCCACATTAATCACCTATCATTCGAGTCTGCGATATAGGCCAGTTAGTGGCCGACGTACCAAGTAGACTCAGTCCCACCCCACTTGAACAAAGTAAAAAAAAAAAACCCTAACTAAACTAATATTAACATGGCACAGAACTGTTTTTGGTGTTAACTGCGCACATCACCAACTCTGCTTCATTTACGCATCTCGCTTCCCAGAGTCATGCAGCCTGGGCCGTGCAATCCGTGCAGCACCAGCTTCGCACATGCGCAGAAAATCAAGTAACATAAGAATGAGCCGAATTAACAATTGCTCCACACGTCATGAATCACTAATTCTTAGTTATACAGTAACTTCGCATCAACTACATAAGCAATTTAGGGTCAAGTACGATGGGATAATGATTATGAACGATAAATAAGGAAGAATGTTGAGTAGTCGTGGCATATTTAAAGGCGTTATCCCAGAATTTGCTGGAGAAAGTGAGGAAAAGCATTATTATGGTAACAATGCTGTATAATCCTTTAAAGTCAATCAATGTTTCGATGGAACATATCGCCTCCAATTTCAAAGTCGAAGAGCAGGCTAAGCAAGATACCATCATGGGAACAGGGTGTTTGCTATTTGCCTACTTCATGCTGGATTCTTGCTTAGCTTATTCATCAACCCTGAAGATGAAGGCGACATGTTCTTCTGAAAATTCGGCTGTCTTAGAATGGACTAAGATGCCATAAGATGTAACTATTCAAAACCATTGCTGTGAGAACCTCAAATCCTACTTAAAAAAAGCATGCAGGATAGCCGATAACTGAAACAAGTATTTCTCAAACATGTCATTACCGCCACAGAAATCTGATCTGTTTTCTTTTTCATTGGCGCTACAGCCCTCATTTGGGCCTAGGCCTACCTCCATGAAACTCTCCGTTTCACTTCGGTTTACTAGATCTTACACATACGGTAGGAATCCTTGGGCGGGTGATTAGCTCGTCGCAAGGCCTCTACCTGTACACAAACACAGAAAAACGCAAACAAACATCCTTGCCCTGAGTGGGATTCGAACCCACGATCCCGGCTTCCAAACGAGCAAAGACAGTGCATGCTTTAGACCGCTCGGCTGCCGTGACCGGCAAGCTGATCGGGTTATGTACTATAAAATATTCGGCTTTGTGTTTCACTTACCTCACAGTTGGAGTGGCTGATGTTGCTCAAATTTAACCTGAACACACGATCCCTGCAAAGAACAGAAGATTAAAACAATTATAAACATGTTCACGCATGAAAGTTTGTCTTTTTTAACTTCTAGGGTCTAATATTAAATTGTCAGTACCACCTGCTGTCTTTCTTGATTCACACAAAGTGCACATGTTCTTCTGTAAAGAAGCCTACTTATACACATCAAAAGAACCGCATCCTGCTTTTGAACACACAAACCTCCACCCCACCCCACCCCCCGCCCCCAAAAAAAGAACTGTGCGGGCAGGCAGAAGGCAAGTAACTTGGTTAGGAGCTCAAAGGGTTGCTATAGAACACACACGCTGCGTGCGTGTACAGGACTGCGCATAGTAATAACATTCGTGGGAAAGCCGGCAGTACTCGTATGACATCACAGCAATCCAAAACATGCGGTTAAGTAACTGCAAATTTCCAGAAGCCCGGTTAATATGTTAACAAGCCTTCTGGTTATCCATTGCAGAGTTCGACTCAGTCTCCGGTTGTTAGTATAGAAAGGTGTTTACTTCATATGATAAACTTTACCTTGACGAAGCATCACTGTGTACTTTACCATTCTCTTCTGGCTGAAACATTCTTTAATAACTTGACGATGTTGTTTCGACTACGATACCGAATAGAAATGAGGCATGGGAGAGAACATAATGAACAGTACTATGTGTGTCATTAAACCGGGCTGGCTCAGTCGGTAGAGCGACTTGCTACTGGCTAGAAGACTGAGGGTTCGGAGTTCGAGTCTCAGTACGGTCAAGAATTTTCTCTTCTCCACGTCGGCCACTCCAGCCCTTGGGCCCATCCAGCCTATCCAATAGGCACTGGGGGCTCTGTCTCGGGGGTAAACCAGCCGGGGCGTAAAGCTGACAACTCACCTCAAACTAGTGCCGAGGTGAAGTAAACGTGGATCTATACTTCCACTTACCTATACGCCTTCATAGCGTAGTGCTTAATTAATTAATTAGTTAAGCATAAGGACAGCTTTATCTTCTGTGTGTCAGTACCAACTAAGTGTCCATCGTCACACGATCGCTAAATCAGATCAAGTACCACTTCTATGGAGTCCATACAGGTAAAGGTAAAGTCGTCCGTGTGTAATTAATGAACGCCGATCCCAGTGGCCGCGCGGTCTAAGGCATGAGCTGTCTTCGCCGTTCGAACACTGGGATCGTGGGTTCGAATCCCTCTCAAGGCACGAATGTCTGTGTTTATTCTGTTTCTGTTGTTCTGTGTGAAGGTAGCGGCCTTGTGATGGGCTGATCCCCCGTCCAAGAGTCCTACCGACTGTGTATAGGATTAAGAAAGCGGCCAAGGTCCGAAAGGCTGTAGAGCCAGAGCCAGAGAGAGAGAGAGAGAGAGAGAGAGAGAGGTAATTTAAATTTTATTTTATATACAAAATTCTAAAATCTTGTCTGACACAATTCCATGTCCTGTTGGCACTTCGGGAGATCCAAGAATTAGTCTGAAAATATCGAACATTTCCAATGTTTTTCTCAAGTTAATCTGAAGTTACACATAATTCTGTAATTCACTTCGTCTAATTAATGAAACACTGAGCAATTATGGATCTGTAAAATGTGTTACATACGGAATTCAACGCTAAAGTGACACCAAAACGAACGTGCCGAGAAAGTGAATCAAACAATGTCGGGATAGAGAATAAGAAAGATCGAAAAAACCTCCACCACGTCTTTCACTTTTGGCATGTCCTCACTTCCATTATCTGTTTCTTGTGGGTCTTATAACACACACACAAAAAACAGAGAATGGTTCTTCGCATAAAGCATGTTCCCTCTGATCTTTGCTCACTTCTTTCACTTTATATCTTCCCCTTCTTTTCTACTTTTCGCTGTAACTTTATTTTTCTCCCCTTAGACACAAGCTTCTTTTTTGTCCCCCGTAGTCTCCTTGATCTAGAAAAAAAAAAGAAGAAAAGGAAGGCGCAACAGAATAACACGGTACCTCCAGGGAAGGAAAGATCCGTACAGACATGAAGCTTGCCCTTCGTCAGAAATCTTATCAGGTAACACTCGCTGGTACAAGGAGAAAAACTTACACCACTCACTTTCAAGTTAAACCAAGCGAACAAGTGTTTAGAATGCAGATTGCAATCAGTCTGCACATGATGAACAATAAATTGGATTTGATTCTTTTTATAAGTATCCTTTTTGAGTTCCATTTTAAATCCGCGATGCTGGTATGGACCCTTGGGGGGGGGAAACGAAAAGAGAGAAAGTAATAAGAAATTTGATATAAAAGATAAGAGAAAATAGTGAAATGAAGTCCGAAAAGGAGAAATTGAAAGTATAATGTGTGACAATGAATAGCAACAATAAAAATATTACAATACAATTTGCATGTATAAAAGCCTACACAATGCGAGGTGTAGGAGGAAGTTAAAGTTGGGAACAAAAAATATAAGCATAACAAAGAAAAGTGACGAGCCCGAAGAAACTAAACCGATCTGTAATAAGAAGACCACACCAGGGGTGTATACAAATTTAACAGGTGTCCAAAGAAACATAAATAAAAGGAGCTCATTATTAGCTGATAATTTTAAATTGAGATAGAAATGATACAGACTAAACTTAAGATTAAAATGACTGTGTAAAAAGAAAACATTACATAAAGACGCATAGAAGGACTGAGGTCAGGCTTCATTTATTCTTAACCTTGTCACTAGATCGAGTGATGAGATCCACCATCTGGCCGCTTTACCTCAAGGTACCAATCTCCCGCCAGTACCCGCTGGAGAAGAGGCACGTGGATTCCACATACGGCGTCGAAGGGAAAGAATCCCTGAGCCTACCGGGAACTGAACCTTGTTCGTCCACTCCGAATCCAGTCATTTTATTGAGTTATCATCGCTTAGTAGAAAAGACGTTTTGCATTAACACAAATCGTGAGGTTCCTTTGCGTCACATTCTCCCTCATATCACACAAAATTACCTGATTCTCAGTTTAATTAACGAAGCGATTTCAATTTCTTACGTGATGTGGTGTACATTAGTAGGATACGTATGAACGATGGATTTAAAAAAATGTGGAAAGAAGTGACCGTGGCCTGTTTTAAGGTATGCTAGAAATTTCATTAAGGGAATGCGCAAAACGACGAAAACATCTATCAAGATATTCGAGCTCTGAGCTAAGATTCAAACCCATGACCTCACGAAAACGGAACAAGAGTGCTAACCTCTCAACCGCAATGTCTGCTCATACCCACTTGCTAAGGAATGAAACGATGAGGACGGTTGAGACGTGAGTGATAGCAGTCAGTGACTGATGCCACACCTGTTGCAGTGCTGGACTTCCCGACGGTCACGCTGAACCAGATAACATACTGAAATATGGGACTAATTTACTTACGTCACTGAGAGATAAATTCCGGGAATCCCAATATGTTTTTATAAAGATAGATTTTACTATCAGCACGAGAATATTAAGTAATTTTTCTCATCAAAATTATATTTTAAAACTCTCACAAACTTATCTTAAACATGATATCAATTCAAAAGCATGGAAATCAAGAATTCTGAATATATTCCGTACGTGTACAACATTTACATTACAGCCCAGGCCTCAAGCCAGTAGTTAGTTATGAGTCGCAACTGTAATCGAAAATGTAAGTGAAGAAGCCGCCAGCCAGCGAGGACAGAGCGGTTAAACACGGAATCTGAGGAATATGCATTGTTAAGAGCCGTTACCAGGCAACGACTAGTGGAGACGAACTGAGAAGATTTAGCGCGTACTATAATCAGTTGTAAAGCGCGTGAATTAGTGACAGTGCTATAATTCTTTGTAGTTATGAGTTTTAAAAGTCAAATTGGTCCAATTAACAATCCAAAATTCTACATGAAAATGTCCGCATCACATGAAGGCCTATTTGCTTGAAAGATTACACGGCAATGTATAAAGACAGGTAAGCATACAAATGATAGAAAGCAAAGAGGTCGGACATGAAAATGTAGCCTCATTCCCAATATTCACAAGATGGCGCATAGAGCAATGAAAAAATTTTTCTCAATAACCAAAGGTCAAGAAAGCGTGGATCTATACATCCACTCCCCCCTACGTCTACATGACGCAGTGCTTAATTAGTTAGGCACAGACACTAATTTTGCTTAATGTGTTCTGTCCCCCTCCACTCCTCTCACTTTGTAATTAGCTCTGAACTGTTAAGTTCGCACGTAAATAAATAAAAACTGAATTGAAAAACCCCCCACCCCAATTCACGCTACGCGGCAAAGAGAGTAGCAGTGGGCATGAATCGCGCTATACACAGAACTGTTCGACTTATCATGGCTGCCTGAGCCGCGTCACACAAGGGCCTTTCCTGTCGGATGAATACGAAATCACCAACACTTCCGTTCTCTTCCAAAAATTGCACTTCCCTTCATTTCTGACGCACAGGCAAGCCCTTGCTCCACTCCCGTCCCTACTCAAGCACGCCACATAGCATGTTACTGTCCATTTCTAGGCATAAAATGCTAAAATTTCTCTCCACTGAGGCAAATAACTCTAATTCGTTGCGGTGACTTCCTCTTGGAAGTACTGAAGTCCAGACACTTCACTGCAGACTGAATGGCATTGTCAGAAAACCTTTTAAAAATACCCAATATTAAGATTGTACTGCTGAAACACCTATTGCTACAATATATAGAAGAAATTGTTTGATACAAAATTTCAGACAACATAAGCTCCTACGATCGTCCTGTTCCTAAAATATTTCTGCGTAAAACACTCAATGCCGGTCACGGTGGCCGAGCGGTCTAAGGCATGTACTGTCTTCGCTCGCTTGGAAACCGGGATCGTGGGTTCGAACTCCACTCAGAGCATGGATGTTTAGTTTGTGTGTGTGCGTTTTTCTATGTTTGTGTACAGGTAGAGGCCTTGCGACTAGCTGATCACTCGCCCAAGGAGTCCTACAGTATGTGTAAGATCTAGAAAAACCGAAGTGAACGGAGAAGTTCATGGAGGTAGGCCTAGGACCACTGGGGCTGTGGTGCCAAAGGGGAAAAAAAACACTCAATTTGAATTTTATCAAAAATCATTCGGCAAATAATATTACACGGAGAGTTTCATGGAGGTAGGCCTAGGCCCAAATGAGGGCTGTAGCGCCAATGAAGAAAGAAAAAAAATAATATTACGGCGTCAAATAGGGGAGGATGGGACGGACGGGTATATATTTATCAGGAAATCTGAAGGTAGCGGACGGGATGGGAGACCTTTGCGTAGTGTAACACCAAACTGGATGCATAAGAAACAGAATGTGGAGATGAGGGTTGAATTTCTTTGGCTCAGGATTCAGACAACTGGAGAACTCTTGTGAACACAGTAATGAATTTTCTGGTCCAATAAAATGGGGTAATTCCATATGTATTAAAGAAACTATTCACTGTCATGCATTAGGTTCAAAATAAAATAAAACCATGTATTCGTAGTGCAATACTTTTGTCGCTTGTTCTTGTAATTTACTGTTGAATTTTTAAATATATCCTACAAAAATTGTAAGAAGGCCACGACTAGACCATAGGCAACAGATTTTGCTAGGTGGTTAGAGTTTAAAATTTAATTTATTTCTTGTAGAGCCATGAACCCAGTATACATGAGACAGATCGGGCGTAAAACCCTGAAGTCGGTCTGAATATAGAGCCGAAGTCAAAAATCGTGACACTTCAAACGACGGTCGACAACATAATCAGGAGACGGGAAAGTTGACCTGAGAAAAATTCGAGCCAATGACCTTCACGAACAAAGCCGAACTGACTTTCCCGTAGCTACTTCAGAGAGAGAAAGTGTAATAATGAAAATTGGCCCACCGAACACTCTTCCCTGAAACATTTCTACAAAGGGCGAGAGATAGGATCTTCCTGCTTGCCTTCACACTGATCCAACTGTCTCTCTACATGCGGCACGGAACACTTTAGTGAGACAGCTTCTAGAGGCGCCCGCGCTCAGATAAGGAGGAACGGCACAGCAATGAATTTACGTAGACTTACAGAAAGGTCTTACAGTGCTCTGGGTCTGCTGTCATGCGAGCTGAACATGGCGGCCGTCGTAACGACGGCAGCAAAAAGCCATGATGACGTAAGGCACAGTGGAAGAATTCCACACACCCTACTGCTGCACAGCAGGTAAACGCGAACGATCAGTTACACGCTCCTGCCGCTTTACTCTGAAAGAAATACTCCGTTGACATGGGAGGTGGGGTGCACTTCACAGCCGGGCTGAGCACGGCGATGACTAGATAAAAGCACACGTCCTACTTTGTGGGGCCAATTTCAGGTTTACAGTTCCCTCGTTTGTATACAGATATGAAGTGAATATGATGACGTTTCGCCTATAATGAATTCATTAAGCAAAAGGCCATTAAGACGTATAGGGGAGTGGAGGGATAGCTCCACCATCGTTGACCTCAACAATAGATTGAAGGTGGTCAACTTCATGCCCCGATAGCTTTACCAACGGGGAAATAACCCCCTGTACTCATTAAATAGGTGATGGGTTGGCCCCGCATCCGGTTAAAAAACTCTTGCCCCTGCCAGAAATCGAACCCCAGCCGTCCAGCACGTAACCCGTAACTATACCAACTGAGCTGTATCATTAGAAATAATTATGAAAGAATGTGTCAGAATACAATGAAGGGAATATTGCGCACAGGAATGTAATGTTCAGGGAATGAATGTATAAGGGGTGGGCCTTCTCGGCCTTTGCACTGCGACCTACAGTGGTCTATTGTGCTTGATGTTAAGGGAAAAGTGAGGTTATCCCTACGACATGAAGACGTATGGGGAGTGTATTCTATACCGTATTTACGCATGTATAGGCCGCACATTTTTTGCCAAAAATTCAAGAGGAAAACTGGGGTGCGGCTTATATTCGAAATCACACTTCATTAAAAAAAAATATATATTCATAATTAGTAATACAGGGTGTTCTACTCCTGAAATAATATTCCAAGAAACTTATTTCTTCTATAATTTCTGTCTGAAAATTGTGCTGCGGCCTATACATGCGTAAATACGGTACTTGGCACTAGATTAAGGTGCGTATTCAGCTTCACGCCTCGGTCACTTTATTCTCGAGGAAGGAGCCCCGAATATCCAACTGAGTATAATGAGTATAAGGCTGGATACCAGAACCATTCTGGATGGTATGGCAAAGAGAAATTTATCTTGCCCGTACCGGGAATCGAACTCCAACTCTTCAGTTGTCCAGTAAGTAGCTTAGTCTCTACACTGACTGAGCTATATAGAGCCTTACGAATATAATGCGAAGTCAGAATTGGTATCAGTCCATCGAGTAAAGGAAGAAGAAAGGAGAAATGGATGAAGGTAATACAGAGAAGGAAACAAGTTGAATTAAACATAAAAAAAAACGAAGGAACAAAGTGAAATAGCAACGGAAGGATAATTAAGGTAAAAAGAAAAGTCATGAAATAAATGAAGCAAGCAACGAGCCGGAAATAAGTGGGGAGACAATAAACAAATGTGACAATGTTGGATGTGAGGTTCTCACGTGTAGTGGGTGTTATGTTCCTCCGAAACGTCGGTTGGCTTGAACTTTACGGCGTTTTATCCCAGAAGATAGAACTCTTCAGACATAATACTGAATCAATAAGGCGAAGAATGGAATACATTACACGAACAAGAGAAAGACAATTAATTACCGGATAACTGAAAGAACAGAAACACAAGTAACCATAAAGAAACAATGTGAAGGCACTACTGAGCACGACTCGCTAACTGCATATTGAGGTATTTTAATCTCAGTTTCAACAGACGAAATACCGTAACAAAACATTTCATTGCTGATCCGTCGCGCTCTAAGCAGAGTGTAACGGCTACAAGACGGAGCCTTGGGACTATTAACCTACGGTCTCTTCTAGAGTACTGTAGCGGCAGAGGCTTTAATTAAGAAAGGAGCAAAATAAATACCTGGTGGAGACTCGATTTAGTTAAGATGTAAATATTATGGCTCAGAGATGGCACTACTGTGGAGGATATGGCATGCATTTAACAGGGGTGTAAGAACTGAAAGTTGTAAAGCCTTCCTTATGTCAAAGTAACCTCACTTTCTCGTAGTGAGCAGAGTGTTCACGAAGGAGGTTCTAAGGGAACCCGAAGGTTCATTACCCTGTTCACAACAGCCAGCAAGTAGTCCCTATCATGAGCGACAATAATCCAGTCCATACCACCCCATCCAATTCTTATAGGATCCATTATAAGCCTACTTTCCTTATTCTGAAAAAATAAAAGATCACCTTGTTGTCTGTGTACATTGTTCTCATGCTACACGCCCTGCTCATATTATCCTCCTTAGTTCGATCATTCTAATTATATCTGGCGGACAGTCCAAGTTACGAAGTTCCTTGTTTTGCAGTTTTCTCTGACGGTGCCCAGCTTTCCTAAATGTGATGGATGCCAGACGGTCACCCTGCCTCGGATCTCACGCCAAGTCCCGGGTGACTCACTGACTCGGATCTCACGCCAAGCCACGGGTGACTCACTGGCTCGGATCTCACGCCAAGCCACGGGTGACTCACTG
>NW_019744109.1:46492-50458 GCF_002891405.2 Cryptotermes secundus
GTGATGGATGCCAGACGGTCACCCTGCCTCGGATCTCACGCCAAGTCCCGGGTGACTCACTGACTCGGATCTCACGCCAAGTGACGGGTGACTCACTGGCTCGGATCTCACGACAAGCCACGGCTGACTCACGATCACCGAGTGCTTTCACAAACACTGTGAATATATACTTATATCCTTGTGGAACGGGCTGAGAATAGGACAGTCAAAAATAAGGAGAAAGCAGTGATAACAAAATAACAGAAAACTCCAGTAACGAAATTTAGATTTGCTTAGATTTGAAGTGTAACTTTTAAGGTTATAGATGTGTATTTGTTTTGTAAGTTTATAGTAGGATATAACCAGTAAGATTCAAATCAAATTAATCAATGAATCGCGATGACTATTAAACCACAATCGATCATTTCATCGACCAATCTATGAAATTAAACCGTAGCATTTCCAGTTTAATATACATCACTGTTCTGTAACTTGATGTCAAGCCGCCAAAACAAAACTAAATTTTCACCCCTGAACCTTCAACGGGAAAGCCGCTGGAAAGGGAGCGCTCCTATCAGAACATAAATAGGATATAAACGCAACAATAGCACACGATGAGAAAGTTCAATAAGAGCCTGTAGGATGTTAGAGGTCCCTAGGGACAAGGAAACGACCTTTAAAGAATGTGGGGAAAGAAGAGAGACTTTGCGAGATCGAGGAGAAGATGTACTCTTTTGTGGAATAGGAATTTGTCTATAATAATACAAAATGAAGTTTCCTCATTTCTATAAGAGCCCTTAATTCTTGTAAACGAAAAAAGGAAAGCTGTGGGCACCGGAGTACAGACAGACATTTAAAGGCTTCTATTGTCTACAACAATGAGAAAGGGGGGGAAACTTGAGACAGGGTGTTAATAAAAAAGAGAGAGAAGAGGAAAGAAATCAACAATTTTAAGTAGAAGCTAATGACAGTAATTGCAGCCTACACAATACTACTGTGGTCCTTAATGACTTATTGTTCGCGATCACCAATTAAAGCTTTTTAGTTTGCTTTCCTTTTGTCTGCATAATGACGCGGCAGTGCAAATTGCTTCCTGCAGAAAATAAATAACATGCAGAGAATTGAAAGAGGCAGAAGTACGGGCCTTGCCACTGCTTGTACCCGCAGCAGTTCTGCCCGTGACTAACACTGCAATTTTATACAACGGCAACCCGATCAATCCAGCGACTTCAACTAAGAAATACATTTACTTGGTTGAGGTATTATGCTACAAGTCAAATGTTGCGGGATCGAATCTCGATGATGTCATTGAATTTTTAAATAGACCTAATCTTTCCAGCCGCACTTTGGGGGTGGGGTCGACTCAGCCTCAGAATTGAGTACCAGGAATCTTCCGGGGGGGGATAAAGAGGGCCCGGCGGGTAAGACTGATAACCTCACCACCATCTGTGAGCCGCCTGTCTACAAAATATGGGAGCCTCGACGTCTAACAATCCTATGGGCCTCCACGGCCTGTTACAGGGATACTCCGTGGCCTTTAGTCAACAAACGAACTATACCGACAGAGCGACCGCCGCTTGTCTGTAAAGTTAGTGCCAACTTTGGAGGATAGAGGGTGTCCCGTGGTGAGCTCAACGGTTTCTCACGGTCGTTAATCTCGGTTTTCTAGACCGATGTTACAGGGATAGCTTTACGTTTTATGAGTGAAAAATAGGGGAACTTAAGAGTTACTCTGACCTCGTACTGCACTGGTTAGGCTCTGATGCAAAAAGTTGGCCTACCTGATGATATACGTGCCTAGCAACAGCAGAACTGTCGATATTTACAACCAAGGCTTCTACACTCCAGTATCCCATTTCCAAACCTGTATAAAGCTATTGATGGGTACGGCTAATGACCGCCCTACGTTCAAGCTGAAATTCTGACAAAAATAATGAGATGGAAATCAGACGTCGGTATGAGATATTATGAATCAATGGATCAGAAATATCTGGGTCCCCTTTTCATTTATTTTTTATATTTCATTTGTTTTCCTTAGAGAGCAATCAATCAGCAACTCGAGCAAACTTATTTCCATAAAGCCAAGATGATCATGGCGAGACAACCCAACAAATACTTCTGCATATATTTTACTATAGGCTAATAATAACTATCCGGCGAAGAATTCTTGTACAACCAGACATGAAGCGTCGTATTCCATATAAGGCGGCGAATTTCTTCACAGTCTGAGCAACTGTTAGCTCCTCAAGAAGGTCTTTATTGCATGCAATTTGGAGACCGCTTCTGTGATCTAGTGATCAGAGTTCCTGGCTACAGATCCAGAAATCCCGGGTTCGATTCCCGGCACTGCCAGATTTTCTGAAAAGTAATTGGTCTGGAACGGGGTCCACTCAGCGTCGTGAGGATAACTGAGGAACTATTTCATGGAAATAGCGGCTCCGGTCTAGAAAACCGAGATTAACTGCCGCGTGGATCTGTTGCGCTGACCACGTGAGATCTTCCATCCGAAAAAGTTCGCACAAACTTCGCCGACAATCGGTGGTCGCTCGGTCGGCATAGTTTGCTTGCGGACTACAGGCCACAGAGTTTAATTTAGCAATATATCACTATGAAATTGATATCGCAACGACGCTGCGTAAGATTATGGTAACACAGACCAGCAACAGAGCGCTGTATGCGCTAGTTAGAGGTAGTAGAGTTCGATTACTATGTTATGGCACAAACCTTCGCGAAGGAGGGGAAGTGAAGGGGAAAGAAAATACCGGAGTGTGTAAGACCGTCATGAGCAGGGCCCGGATTTTTATGACCTGAAAATATTTAAAAAAAATGACCTATAAAATGACAGAAAAATGACCTAAAATGTAACATGTCAGAATATCTACTACTTATTTTAAAATGTATTTTTAATCATTATTAACACTGAACTCATCTTTACTCTTTTAAGTTCGTCCTCATTTTTAAGTTGAAAATTAAGCAATATTGACTGAATTTTAAGCTAAATGTTTTAATACGATTTTTTCTATCGTGTTAGAACGCTTATCAAATGTACATATACGGTATGTATTCCAACATTTAAGTGCCACCTCATTCAGAGTTGCAATAGATGAGAGTCAACATGCGGAGATTCTCAAAAGTGGGAGAGCACCTATTGTCCAACAGCACATTCTTGTACTTGGAGAAACTCCTTTCCGCATCTGCAGACACAGTGGGAGCGCACTTGAAGTGTACCAAATCACTAGCAGTAAGTTCCTCTTCAATACTGAAAGTGCTGAAGGACTCTCCTGACAGAATTCCAGAAATGCTGCATAATGTTTCATAACCCGAGTTTTTATCCAGAACACTTTTCATTTTTCTTGACACCATTTGACCAATGTCCCCCGATACTTTCTCCAAATCACTGGCAATTTTTTCACCAGAGCGAGCAAATCTTCTAGCGTTGCTCATTTCTCCTGCAAGCATTGGATTCCAACCGTCAAGGAACTGATATTTGCCTTTATGAAGGTCAGCTGTCCTTCCATTTCGCTGCACGAGAACTGTTCCTGAGAAGCTTCAATTGCCCTCGCATCCTCCGTCTTCATTGAATCTACAGTGTTCTTCACTACCTGAAAATGGTCGCAATAGTAAATTGCAGCATCAATCCACGTTCCCCACCTTGTGATGACGTGTTCCGGGGGCAGTAGAACAACAGGAGCCATAGGCTTAAAACGCATTTTACGAGCTGGAGCCTTGACGAAAATCTTATTCGTCCTCTACACGAGAGCATACACTTGAGGAAATTTTGATCTCACTTCCTCCGTCACTCCATGCAGTGCATGAACTAGGCAAGTAACGTGCACCAATTTCGTATGAAACGGCTTTATTGACTTGCCTGCTTTTACAATATATGGAGCTGCATTGGTCACAAAAGCAAGACGTCGTCGTGTCGTATACCCTCTGGCCAAAGTAGAAACACTGACCTGTCGAAGAGTTTAACAACTGTGGAATTGA
>NW_019744109.1:50694-80341 GCF_002891405.2 Cryptotermes secundus
AAGTAATAAGTAAATGCGATGGGTGTTTATGTCGTGAAGGCGGCAGCTGCCCAGTGGCAGTACTCTACCTTTTAGTTACATAAGTCTTCTGGCCAGGTTGTCCTCAGTCGTCTTGCTGCTGGGTGCGGTTTCGTTAATGCAACGATTAGCGGGTTCTCGTGTCCTGTTATCCGAGTACGGTGTCTGGTGGCATGTTTTCTGATCTCTTCCGTGATGAGGGGTATGTTGAGATCGTTGTGGATAGTTCCGTTTGTTACGTACCATGGCGCGCCTGTGATTCTTCTTAGTGTTTTCGATTGGAATGTTTGGAGGATTTTGGTATTGGATGGTCGAGCGCAGCCCCACAGCTCGATGCCATAGGTCCATATAGGTTTTAAGAGTGCCTTGTATAACAGGGTTTTGTTCTCCATGGACAATTGCGAGCGTTAATTGCTTTAAATGACACGATTTGGTTGGCTTTGCTTTTGGCATCGTGATAAAATTAATCACTCTAGCGCAACATAAAACTGAACTTTTCTCACCGAGAACCTTTCGTCATCTTTATCTGTACGGTCAAGGGCAAGGAACTAAAGACAGAAGGAGTTTTATTGAACAACAATGTCATATGAAGCAAGAGATTCCGGCTGGAAATATGTGCAACTAAGCAAATTGCTTTGTACAAAGAGCCACAGTGTGAGTAGTCATCACCTTATCCTGTTGTATGAAATGTACTGTCAGCACTTCCGCGAAACGAACGGAAAGGACGGGCCAGGATTACAACCTATTATTGTATACTATGGCCTTTGTAAAGAGCGCTTAGGAGAAAGAGAAAGAACACTTTGCTTCCATATTATTCACATTTCAGAAAATATACGAAGAAAAATTCCCTAAAATGATCAAAAATGACAACAAATACCCTTAAAAGCCCAAAAATTTATGCTAAAAATGAAAAAAATGACCTTAAACATAAAAATGTCAAAAAATGACAAAAATTACCTATAAAATTTACATTTCTGTAACCAGCAGTACTCATATCCGAGATTTATATATTTAAGAACATCGCATAGGATACAAGGAGAAAAAAAAGATGACGTCATAAAAATCCGGGCCCTGGTCATGAGCTACTCCAACGCAAAAAGCAGCTGCCAGCAGGTAAATGAAATCATATATGCTGTAACAGAATATGGACTCGTCCCTTGCCTTCTGCACAATGCAACCAGGCTATAATAATTGGATCACTAGGTTGATCTGGCAACAGTGTCTCTGTTGCCAACTGTCGTCGCTTTCATAAACATGCTTATTTATGACAACGTCCCGAAATATGTATTTCGTATTTCTTTCAATACTGAACGTTACGATTGGATTGTGAGCACGCGAAACGGATCCTCCAGACAGCAGTAACAATGACTCATTTCGCATCAGCAGACAACACACGACACGACACGGCTAGATGCACGGGTAAGTAAAACAGTAAGGCCGCGCCATAGCTCAAGCTCGCTTCCCACCGCGGTGGCCCGGGTTCGATCCCGGGTCTGGTCAAGTGGGATTTGTGATGGACAAAATGGCGCTGGGGCAGGTTTTCTCTGAGTACTTCGGTTTCCCCTGCCAATCTTCATTCCACCAATTGCTCCCCAATCACCCTCACCTATCACCTGGGGCTGGTACAACAGGCCAGAAGTGGCCGCAGTACAAGGGACTTAGTCCCACCCCACTAACAATAAAAAAAAAAGTAAAACAGTAAAATGGTACCTACAGTTGAGTAAACGGGACATTAAATTGGAAGTAAAAGAAAATAAGTGCAGGAAGGCGTGCGAATCTGAACTGAAACTACAGAAGACCGGAAATGAGAAACAAGATTCTAAGAAAAGTGATCTTAAGAATATAAATTAAATTATCAATTAGGGAAATTAATAAAAATGTAACAAATACAATTTAAAATAAAATATTTAAATATATACATAATCATGTTGATAAACAAGTAAACCAATAGGGCAAACAGTATTATAATGCTCATTACAGTGTTCACAAGAGCCCTCCAATGGTCCCTATTCTGAGACAGAAAAATTCAGTCCATGCCACCCCATCTTATCTCTCTAAGATCCATCTTAACATTATCCTCCCATCTACGACTAGGTCTCTCTAGTGGTATCTTTCCATCTGGCTTCCCCACCGAAACCCTGTATGCATTCCTCTTCTCCTCTATGTGTTGTATATGCTCGGCCCATCCCATCTGCACGGACTTGATAAGTCTGATTACATTTGGCTAACAGGGCAAGTTATGAAGCTCATTATGCAGTCCCTTCTTCACTCACTCACTCACTCATGGAGCTGAGCCCTTCCTCAGAGGCCACCAATTTTGCAGCTACTCAAGAATTTCCCAGCATTTTATGGAACCAGAAAGTTCATTACCATGTTCACAAGAGCCCTCCACTGACTCCTATCCGGAGCCAGATCAATCAAATCCATACCATCCCAGCTTATCTCTCTAAGATCCATTTTAATATTGTCCACCCACTACGCCTTGGTCTTCCCAGTGGTCTCTTTCCATCTAGCTTTCTTCTCACCCTAGTTCAAAACTTAGGAGCTTCTTAACTTGTACTCTTCTCTGAGCATAAATAGAATGATCAAGTGAAGGAGGATGAGGTGGCTAGGGCATGTAGCACGAATGGGGAAGAGGAGGAATGCATATAAGATATTGGTGGGAAAGCCAGAAGGAAAGAGACCATTGGGAAGAGCAAGGCGCAGGTGGATTGAGAATATTAAAATAGATCTTAGAGACACGGGATAGGATCCATCTGGCTCAGGATAGGGACCAGTGGAGCACTCTTGTGAACACGATAATGAACCTTCGGGTTCTATAAGTGAACACGATAATGAACCTTCGGGTTCTATAAAATGCTGGGAAATTCCTGAGTAGCTGCACAATTGGCGGCTCCTCCAGAAGGGCTCAGCTCCGTGAGTAAGCGGGGTTCAAAACTTATCTGACTTGGACACATAGCTATAGCACATGACTGGGCAGACAGCTGAACATGGGACCTTCAGAATAAGTGGGAGGAGTGCCAACCCCTACTCCAAAGCATGCAGCCCTGCCACGGCCGTAGCATTATGGAAGTAAGAGAATGAATTTAATTCACGTAGTACAACTACCGTTGTACGAACGTGTCTATGTTCCAGCTACGCTGCGCTTCTAGACTTGTCTGTGTGTTCACGCTCGAGAAAATCCGAAAGCAACGTTCCAACAGACTCCACTGGTTTGTATGAATATTCCGAGATCAAATTCCGGATAACGACAGCCCACAAGAAAAGGAATCATCCCCCTTTACACCAGAAATTTCGGAAGAATTCTTTTTTTTTTTCTTATTTCTTGAATTCAGAAGATGTTTTGTGGCATTGTGAGGTTCCACCCACTGGTATTTATACTTCTCTTAGCCTCGAATTCTTCAAAGGAAGCAAAGAACGATCCACAAAACCGTCTACGCTTCTGTAACGCTTTAAATTCTCTTAGCATTACATCTCAGTCACGAGAATTCCAACCACTCTACAGTGATGTTAAGATGCTTTAAAATGTGACGTAGTTCCCATTTCTGAAGCAGGGAGATATGCATACTTACATCTTGACTTGAAATATCTTACCACTCGGGCCTATTTGTCGGCAAAACTAAACAGCAAGATGCCATCGAATATCCTTTTGAACGTTCACGATAGGTACCCATGGCCGGCTCTTGTGAACACGGCAATGAACATTCTGGTTCCATAAGGGCCATTATATTTTTTGACTAGATGAATGATTATTAGCTTTCAAGGACTATTTTTTTTTAATTCACATAATGGGGTGTGGAGTCCAACTGGGTCCACTCGGCAGGTCGGCCACTGATTGGCTTATTGTAGCCTGCCCCGTGTGATTATGATGATGGAGAATTTGGTGGAATGAAGATTGTCAAGGGAAACCGAAGTACTTGGAGAAAACCCGCCCCTTCGCCACTTTGTCCACCACAAATCGCAACTGACCAGACCCGGGATCAAACCCGGGCCGCCGCAGTTGGAAGCCAGCGACTAACCGCTTGGGCTATGGCGCGGCCTTCAAGGACTGTAGACCATGGGTGTTAGTTAATCCTTTGGAAATGCATTATATTATTATTATTATTATTTCTAAATATCTATAATTTACATTTCTCAATTGACAATAGCAACTAGATTTGTGATATTGAAATTATTATTATCATTTTGTTTGTTTGTTTCCTTATATGTATTAATGTGTTTCCTTCAAATTTTACATTTAATTAGTCTTGACTTTATGTTTGTCCAGTATGTACTACTTTTATCTACACTGTGCTGTGTCTGTAATTGGCGTTGAGGGCTGTTGGTTCAGCATATAAATAATAAACAACTGAATTTTATTGTTATTATTATTATTAATATTATTATTATTAAGGAACGAGACTTTTTCTCCCACAATGTTGTCTGGAGATGTAGGCCTACAGATATTTTAAACAGGCATTTATCTTCTGTAACTGATATAATTAAATTGGTTAATAATGTGTACAACAAGTTTTTGCTCAGATTCCTAGTGTTGTGTTATTTGTGTGTTTGCTTTCCTTCTTTGTCAAGGTCTGTTTACATCCTCTGCATTAAGGTATTTTTCTTTCTTCAGTGCTTGCCTGTAATTGGCTTTTAGCAGTTGTCAGGCATTTTAATAAACGAACTGATTTTAATCATTAAATTATATATGAGTACACGGTAGCGTAGTTGGTTGACGCACTATGCTACAAGCCGGAAGGTGTCGGGTTCGATTTTCTACGAGGTTATTGGATTTTTTCAATTTACAAGTACCCTTACTTGCAACAGCTCACAATCAATGACTGCATAAGACTGTCTCCATTCCTTGCTGCACTACGAGTGTCTTCTCTTCTACGTGACTGACTTGGTTCTGATTTACGAGTCGTCACTTCTTCAGCTTCCGGTGTCCGCTGGTTTGCACTCCACAGCTGAACACTCGACTACTCTTACGAATGAATCCGAATGAATTCTCAAATGAACTCTCTGCTACAACTCGGGGCGAACGGAAGAGAGACCACCACCTCGAACAGTTGGTCTCTTATTATCTGTTGCTACGAAACGTGTCTTTGGTGAACCGTTGTCCAGCAATGGACTATTGCGCGGGAATATTCTTATAAAATCGCTGTCTAGCAATGTTCATACTCGTCACAATATAAAGTATTAACCATGAATTTGCCTGGAAGGACCGAGAGAAAAAATAAAATCATCCGATAAGAGAGGCAATGTCCCGGACAAGATTCGAACCGCCCACCTTTCGAATATAACACTTCAGCCAGGTCCTGGTGATGAATAGGACCCCCGTGACAAAGAGCGACAGACCAGTTTTGACCGTAATATCTGACTTGTACGGAATCAACTTAAGAGGCTGTGTCCTACTCTTGGGTTGTGTAACTAATCATTTCGCCGACTGAGCTACCTCGTAAAGTAATGTGTTGGACTGTCCTTCATTATCACACTGCATAGTAACTTGGGCCGATCACGGTGGCCGCGCGGTCTAAGGCATGAACTGTCTTCTCCCGCTCAATCACTGGGACCGCGGGTTCCAATCCCACTAAAGGCATGGATGTCTGTTTGGGTCTCATCTACGTTTGGCTTAGGTAGCGGCCTGGCGACGGGCTGATCCCCCGACCAAGGAGTCCCACCTACTGTCTGTGTAAGTTTAAGAAACTGAAATGAAACGAAGCGTTTCACGGATGCCCTCTGCTCAAAGTGGGAGCAACAGGAGTAGAAGAAGAAGAAGAAGAGAAGAAAACTGGAGTAATTAAAAAACTTCACATCTCTGCCCCAGTTCATTGCATACCCTGTTTCTCGTGCCGACATGTGAGATCATACAGCTTCAGTGACAAAAACAAAATAAAACGCCCATGAAGGGTTCGAAGCCGTAGGCTGCATGCAACAGGTCCCTACCAGCAGAGCAACTCCTAATGGTCTGCCGGAAATCATAAAAACTGGGCACAGGTGGAGCGCTCGAAGTGCAATTGTTTCTCTTCCGTGGTGTCCACTCTGCCTCTCATACCCTTCAGTGCAGGCCTCGTGTGCTCAGTAGGTGATTTGTGCCAGGAACACGAACAAAAATAAAAGTAGCATTCTGAAAAGCTATCTGCTCACTGGTAGGTTGTCCACTTGATACCGGCAAACATACAGAAGTATGTGTAGAACCATACTGGGTTTGGGGACTTTTTCCATCGTCCGGAATTCTAGGTAATAAGGAACACGACGTTTCGGAAACTGAATATGTTTCCCTCTTCGGGTGAGAAAAGAAGACACCTACTCAGTTGATCCAGTTTCCGAAACGTCGTGTCCTCTATTACCTAAAATTCCGGACGATGGGAAAAGTCCCAAACCCCAGTAATTCTGTGTGTCATCCACCATCATCGGAACCCTTTAGAATCTAGATCCATACTGTTGGGCAAGCGAGAACTGTAAACTAGTAACTATACAATTTAATGGTCCATTTCTGTGAATAATCCAGCTGTAACAAGTTTCTAGTGCAATTAGTTTACCTAATAAAACATTAGAATTTCAGAGCCTTAATGCTAAGAATCTTATCATTTCTTAATATGAAAATATTTAATTTCGTTCAAAATTTGACCTCACATTCACCACCATTTGATCAGTTAAAGCCTCCAGACTGCAAGATCAATACCGATTTCGCGCGGTTGCCATTCATTCAATCATCAATGTCTACAGGCTTTTGTAGGGCCCCGGCTTCTTCTTCAGTGACGTAATCTTTTTTACACAGACGGTAGGACTCCTTGGACGAGTGATCAGCTCATCGCAAGGCCGCTACCTACACATAGGACAACATAAACACATAGACAATCATGCCTCAGGAGGAATTCGAACCCACGATCCCAGCGTTCGAGCGAACGAAGACAGTTCATGCTTTAAACCACGCGGCCACTGTGATGGGCGCGAGGAAGCCATATTGTTGTTAATTTCAAACAAATCTTAAATAAATGGAACATGATAATGTGAACTGCATTTATCTGGTTATGGGTAGAGGCTAGTAGAGGGCTCTCGTGAACGCGGTAATGAAATTCGGGTTCCATACAACGCGGGGGATTTCTTGAGAATGTCAGGGATCACCGTTTCCGTGTGCTTGATTTTAACTCTGTTTCATTAATTGATTAAGTGCACCCCAATATAATGAGGCAGACACCAAATTCAAGGCACGCTCTTGTCTAACAGATGCGCTGTAGTGACATTAATTCAGTTTATTATATATTGAAGACGGCATAAAAAGTTCGAAAGGCGCACTGAACATGAAATGCAGTTGAAAGCGTTTGAGAAACATTCCCCTGCAATATTCCAATGTTGACCTAGGGATTCAGCCCCGCTGTATGGCATATCTACCCGCGGGGTTCCTTCAGCCCCAGGTTGAGTAGAAACGTGCCCACATCTCTTGTGGAGCAGATTGGGGGCATTTGGAGTATGCTGCAAGCTGCAGGCGTGAGAGGCGGTCCACCTGAAACTAAGCCGCCAGCAGTGTCGCACTGTCCGATAGGAACACGTCACAGTTTCCCTTTCGGAGACAGGAAGTCAAACTCCCCGACCTGCGAAACGTAGCGATTCATTCTCAGTGTGCCGGAGAACAGGGAGCTAAGGGGAACATTTGGAACAAACAGAGAGAATGGCATAAGGATAGAGAAAAATACACAATGAGAAACTTCATGATTTACACCATTCGTCAACGATTATTAGGGCGAGAAAACTGAGGATTCCGAGATGCAAAAGACAGGTAGAACGTATGGAAAAATGGAAAAAAAATATAGCTGATAACTTGGAGGGTAGAGACAGCTTAGTAGACCTACGAGGAAAATGACGGACGTTAAAATCAACTTAAACTAAAACGTTACGAGCCGGTCGCGGTAGCCAAGCGATCTAAGGCATGTACTGTCTTCGCTCGCTCGGAAGCCGGGAAAGTGGGTTCCAATCCCACATAAGGCATGGATGTTTGGTGTGTCTATATGTTTATTCTGTGTTCGTGTTGTCCTGTGTTTAGGTAGAGGCCTTGCGACGAGCTGATCACTCGTCCATGGAGTCCTACCGTCTGTAAAAATTATCATGAAACTCAGAAATCAGCGCTATGCTCCAAAGTGGGAAAAATAGGAGAGAAAAAAATGGAGAACATGTTACGCGAGTGTGGAATGAATTCGTCTCATAAGAGGGATTAGTAGCGGATTCTTGTGCATACACATAAATCTTCCGGTTCCGTAGATGGTGGGGAATTTCTTGATCGGCTGAAAGAATGTTGGCTTTTAGTTAAAGTTAATGTAAAATGAACAAAAAGAAACAAACTCCGTGGGTTTAGTCCGCAAGCGAACTATACCGACCGAGCGACCGCCGCTTGTCGGCTAAGTTAGTGCCAACTTTTGTGGACAGAGGGTGTCGCGTGGTCAGCGCAATGAATCCCCACGGCCGTTAATTTCGGTTTTCTACATCGGAGCCGCTTTTTACTTGAAACTGCTCCTCAGTTGTCCTCACGAAGCTGGGTGGACCTCGTTCCAGACTCACTTCCATTCAGAAAATCAGCGCTGGGAATCGAATCCGGACCTCTGGATCTGTAGCCAGGAACTATGACCACTATACCACAGAGGTGGTCGGTCAGTCACTCTTACACATGACAATTTAGTCTCTAATGAGAATTTCCAGACCGACATGGGTCCACGAACCATCGGTTGAGTGTCAGAAGTGCATTATGAGGATCCATATTGCAGTGCGTCTCTGACGTCAATTCGCTCTTCCTCTCGAAGACGCGTGATGTAATATAAATTTCCGTAAAGTGTGAATATTCCCCATCACGCCGAAACTTGCCCCCTTCACCACTTTCATCACATAGCGTTCACTTTTGATGTACCACGCCGGTATTCAAAATTGGTCAGGCGTGAAAGTGAGTGTCGTAAATTTGTTAATCGTGGTGGAGGGGGGGGGAGGTGTGCGCGCGAGAAAGAATATGAGGAAATCAGATTTCTGTTACGTCAAGAAAAATGTAAAGCGCTGGGCGCTTCAGAAAGTCGTTTGCTTTGCATGGTTATGGTTTCTTTCATATCTTATTTCTCACTTCTTCCTTTTTCGTGAAGTTGTAACCCGCAAACCATTCAGCTGCATATAGCAGGAGGGCAGGAGTTGAGTGAAAAAGACAACACATCGATTTTAAGACTACATTATTATATAAAACGTAAGGGGGTGTACATTAAAGTCAGAAACCGTGATGACAGCGTAGTTGGTTGAGGCACCATGCCACAAGCCGAAAGGTCGTGAGTTCGATTTCAAATTAAATGACTGGATTTTTCAACTGCCCTAATCCTTCCAGCCGCAGTATGACCATGGGGTCGACTCAGCCTCTAACAGACATGAGTACCAGGAATATTCATGGGGTGGTAAAGGGTGGCCGGCGCGTAAGGCTGACAACCTCACCGCCATCTGTGAGACACTGTCTAGATAATTTGGCAGCCTCGACGTCTCACACCCCTATGGGCCTCCACGGCTTGCTACAGGTTTACCCGAAAACAACAACAAACCAAGAACTTGACAACAGCAAACGCCAATAAAAACAGTAACAATTACAGTAGCAGCCAGGTCCATACCCAGGGAGGGCCAGCAATGTCATTTGGTGCAGGTCCCTGGCTGGGGGGNGGGGGGGGTTCCGTTTAACTGAATTGTTATCTTATTATTCTTGGCCTTTATCAATATTCGTTTGGTCGAAAACTATTTCTTAAAGCTTCTATTACACATATTACACATATGTTTATATGACTTTTGGAGTGGGGTGGTGGCCCCACATTTTTGTGACTCGTCCGGGCTCTATCCACCTCTCAAAGCCGTCGTGGTTGTGGTGTTGGTAGTGATGTTGGTAGTGGTGTTGGTGGGGGAGGTTGTGGTGTTGGTTGTGATGGTGGTGTTCTATTCCCCTGGGAGTCTTCGATGCCAACATTTTGAATCCCATGATTCTCTTTCCATCCTAGTTCTTTTGTCTTCATGTACATCAAATCATAACGTCCTGTTCTTTGAAATTCCATAATCTCATTACATATATTCTCAAGATATTCCTTTTTGGCCCTGTCCGTGGCTCTTTTCAATTCATTCCTCAGTCTCCTGTATTTCCTCCTGCCTTCTTCATTGTTGACATTCTTCCATTTCCTTCGCTCCTCCATTTTACTCATCATCTCCTGTGTAACCCATGGTTTTCTTGTTATCTTCTCAACTTTACCAACCAAACCACTGATAGTATCTAACATGCATTCTTTTATATCGTTCCACTGCGCTTCAGCATTTCCGCTTTCACCTTCAATTGCACCGAGTTTCTCTTCTAGAGTCTCTTGCACGCTTTGTCTTTGAGCATATAACTTCTCCAAATCCCATTTGGGTCTGCGCTTTCGAAATCCTATAATTTTCTTCAACCTGGTTCGGAACTTGGCAACCAGTAAGTTGTGGTCAGAGTCAATATCTGCCCCAGGAAGCGTCTTCACATCCTTCACACTGTTTCTGAATTGATGTTTCACAAGGATGTAGTCCAGCTGATGCCTCCTCCAATTCCCAGGTGCCTTCCATGTGTAAATTCTTCTCTTTGGCTTCTTGAACCAAGTGTTGGTAACAATCATTCCATTTCGTTCACAAAATTCAATAAGCATTTGACAGTAAGACAGTAATTTTCGTACTTTAATTCAGTTTACTGGGTTGCATTTTACGTAGGGAACTCATGATAACAAGAACGGAAATGTTGGATTTGACATTTTCACAGCGACAGCTATGAAAAGAACAAATATCGGGATTTTAATATCATGTGGCTTGGTAGTAGTCCACCGATGTTTCGGAGAAGCGTAACGCCTCCATCTTTAGGGTTGTAGATTATGTCATGGGGCAAGAAACCAACAAGAAGCCTGCTCCTCCAAAATGTCGGTGGACTCCTACTCAACCACACGGAGTTTTAACCTAGAACTTCGTTCTTTTCAAGAAGCAAAATAACTCGCAAAAACTGAGATCAGGAACTACGCTAACTCACCTGAAAGCTCTGGAAGCATGAACAGATTAAACCTAAATTGGAAATTGTTGCTATGAAGTGTTAAGCTGGAATTATAATTCACGGAATAATTCAATTTGTATTGCTATGATGTCATTACATAACTCTTACAGTTTGCCATTCGATATAAAAACTGAAACAGGAATTCTCGAATTTTCTAAAATGAATTATAGGTATTCATGGGTACGACTGATGGGGAACAATTTAATAAATGCCAGTTATGTGATACTGTAAATTCTATTTCGATTTATCTAATAATATACCAATATCATATGGTGTAACACAAATTCCCAGAGCTGCCAATGAATTTTATACGAGTTATATATGAAGGGGGAGGGTTAACTTTCAATAAGCAACCACAATTATTTCCTGCTAAACTTCCTCCCTTAAGACCAATTCTGTAATATTTACAAAGTATTTTTCCGCTTTGAACCAGAGGTTTGGGCTAGGAATTGGGACAACCAAGCAACCATCTGTTCACAGTTACACAACAATACAGTAAGCAGCACGCCAAGCGTAGTACCACGGCATGTCCACACGATTTCACTTCGCATTGCGCAATATAGGGGTGACATGCTGTGCGCTCAGCCGATCGCATCTGACGTAATATGATATAAACACGAGACACATGTCAGTTAACATGAACCTTGATATTCTGGGAGTGCACTGCCCTTCCTTGCGCAGCGTTACCCCAACCACTGCCGTCGCCATTTTGAGTCAGTGAATACACAGAACTGTGATCTGTATCAAATACGAGCTGGAAGTAAAATGGCCGCCATTTTGTAGCGGTAAAACCATGAAACTGGGTGGAAAGATTGGACTGCATGTGTAATTGGGATGTTATATTCCGATATTCATATTCCTGCGGCAGATTTTGGAGAGCCGGGATGGCGCAGTCGGTATAGCGACTAGCTACTGGCTTTACGACAGAAAAGTCGCAGTTCGAGTCCCGGTAGGGTCAAGAATTTTACTTCTCCAAATCGTCCAGACCGGCTATGGGGTCCACCCAACCTCCTATCCAATGGTTAACGGGGGCTCTTTCCCGGGGGTAAAGCAGGGCGTGAAGCTGACGACTCACCTCCAACTTGTTTCGAGGTCAAGAAAAAGTGGGTCTATACATCCACTCCCCCATACGACTTCGTGGCGTAGTGTTTAATTAGTTAATTAACTTTACCTTTACGGTTTATTTGGACACGTAGGTCTACTTAATTTCAAATTTGCCTGAGACACTCACCGTTACAAAATACAACAAAGACATTCATTTTCTAACATTTAAGAAAGGCCCAGGAATGGACGATTTCAGAATGGCTTATTTCAAACTCACTTAAATAAGTTAAAAGATTTCGTTTCTTTCTGAAAAACTTCATCATTATGAAAGCATGAAGCTCTGGATTTATTTTCTGTAGCAGAGCTGCAAACGCGGATCACAGTGGCCGGGCGGTCTAAGGCATGAACTTGGATCGTGGGTTTAAATCCCACTCAGGGCATGGATGTCTAGTTTGTGTGTGTGGGTTTTTCTGTGTTTGTATACAGGTAGAGACCTTGCGGCGAGCTGATCACCCGCCCAAGGAGTCCTACGGAATGTGTAAGATCTAGAAAAACCGAAGTGAACGGAGAAGTTCATGGAGGTAGGCCTAGGCCCAGTGGGGCTGCAGTGCCAAGAAAAAAAAAATAGAAGCAGGCTTATTAGGGAAACAGGAGGTAACAATAATTTGGAACTCAGTGTGTGATGCTGTTAAAGGAACAAAATTAGATAGGATATAGCAATATTTTACATTTCAGCTGGCTTTTATGAATGTAATAGAAATGAATTATAAACTACAAAACGAATGAACACACAATCAATGTAATAGCTTCACTGTTCTGTTTTATTGGCCACACTAAAAATTTAACAAGCTAGGATAACCTGTTTAGCGTATCGTATTGTAACAGAGAAGCACATTAACAGAATAACAGAAACGTCTTTCAGAGCAATCTAAACTCAGACAACTATCTTTGTTATTGCAATCTTTTGATGAAACAACTGAAGCATTTGTGTTCGTGTAGATGATCTAGTATGGCAAAAAAAAAAATGTAAAGGTCGCTGGTTCGATTCGCTATGAAATGACTGGATTTTCCAACTGACCTAATCATAATGAAGAGCTTCATAACTTGTACTCTTCTCCAAGTATAATTAGAATGATCAAGTCAAGGAGGAATAGATGGACAGGGCATGTAGCACGAACTGTGGCGAAGAGGAATGCATATAGGATATTGATGGGAAAGCCAGAAAGAAAGAGACCACTGGGAAGGCCAAGGCGTAGGTGGGTGGACAATATTAAAATGGATCTTAGAGAGATAGGATGGGATGGTATGGATAGGATTGATCTGGCTTAGGATAGTGACCAATGAACACGGTAATGAACCTTCGGGTTCCATAAAATGCTGGGAAACTCTAGAGTAGCTGCAGAATTGGCGGCTTCTCAAGAAGGGCTCAGCTCCATGAGTAAGTAAATCCTAACAGCTGCACTATGAACCTGTAGTCGACTCAGCTTCTAACAGAAATGAATACGAGGGGTCTTCCTGGGTGTAAAGGGCGGCCAGTGCGTAGGGCTGACAACCTCACCATCTGTGAGCCGACTGTCTAGAGAAAATGTGGGAGCCTCGACATCTCACAGCCCTATGGGCCTTCACGGCCTGTTACAGGGGTAGCATTACGTTTATATAAACAGGTAGGTCAGCCAAATGCAAATGTCGAGTCGCATAAGCACTTACTATGGTACTGTGCACCCCTACAGTTGCTGCAGCTACCCTGATTAGGCTACAGCAGACTGATTTTACTGTGGTTGGGAAGGGGTAGTCATGTCCAGTCAGGATGTCCATCAGGGGGTCATACACAGCGCTGCCACACTACAGCAGTACTGCAGGTGCGGCGAAAGGGAAAATCCACGTTAATCCATTTCAATAATTCGCCGTGGTCAAGTCTCTGGCGCTGCGACGCATTAAAACCAATTATATGTGGGCATGAATTCAACGAGTTTGCCTGTGTCCTGCCATTATTAAACTCTGTGTGAACGTGGTGTCCCGCATCCATATGAATTTATTCCTCCAAAACTAACTTTCCTGGTAAGCTTGGCAGCTCCATGCTAAGTGGGTCCCTTGTCGCGACGACATCCCAATATGGAGGGCGGCTTGACTAAGCAGTTGCGGGCAGTCCATGAAGAGTGTTTCTCGAACTTGGGAGATGGTTTGGAGGATACTTAAAGAAACTTCCATATTACGAAGCGTTACGTAATAAATAAACAATAGAGATACAGTAGTGCCTATTTCACAAGACTATCGAACACACGACAGGATGCAAACCATAAAGATTAAAGGTTAAGTACGGCTTCGGAATCGATACATACGTACATGTGGTATGCATTTGGAAAGATTGGTACAATTCTTTAGTCGGTAAACCTGAGAGAAGATACCAACTCGAAGACCTAGGCGTAGATGGGACGACAATAATGAAATGTGCCCGGCAGAAATATGTTGTGAAAATGTGGACTGGATTTATCTGGGGATTACTGGGTTTATTGGACTCTGTCCATCGTCCGGTATTCTCAGGAACACATCATTTCGGATCTATTTCCAGATCCGGTTTCCTAAACGTTGTTCTTAAAATTACTGGACAATGGACAAGTCGAAAATCCTAGTAATTCTGGCCCTCTGGAATCTACTGGATTCAACTGCTTCTTGTGGAGGTCCAGTGCAGGGCTCTTGAGGAATTTCCTGACTAGCTGAGCAGCTATTAGCTTCTAAATAAGGACTAAGCTCTATGGAGTTACGTTGGTGAGTTGTTAAGGAGAAAATGAACTGTCAATACTCGTGGCGCGGGGCCCAAAACAAAGCAAGGGGCCGGTGAGAAGCAGCTGGGAGCTGAAGGTACTGATCTTGTGCTACGTAAAGATGCTGTCTGTATAACAGGGGTTGCACAGCGAGAAAAAAAGATGAAGATCAAAACACGAACTTGAATTATGAGCATGTCTGAGTATCGACGTGGAAGAAATTGGTCAAGTTACTCTGTGTTAATACAAAGACAACAAATAACCTGAAGATGGGAGCACAGAAACACCACAAAACGTCATGTGCAGGTATATAAATTATATCTAACGTAATGTTGAGATCAGGTCCATTTGTTTATAATCCATCTAAATTGCAACACTTTTTATTTTACACTTAAATACACTCTCTAACACTACATGTTTCGGCCTCAAACGGCAATCTTCAGGTGTTTTTTTCAATTAAGATTATGTCGAAATTGTGTCGAAACTGCTACACTGTTTCACTGTCCTAATTCATTTAAAAAAACACACGCTGTAGTCTTCTTTTTAATTAAAATACTATAAAGTTCTTATATAATTTGTTACTTATTGTTTTGCTTCACTTAGGGTGTTGTCATTTCCGTAAAATATAAGATGTTTTCCTTGGCAGCTTGGTCCTCACGTTAGTTGTTCTCTCCTAGTTTGTGTTTCATCCTCGACGTGTGGTGTTGGTTTTACTAGTCAAATGTGAACAATTGCAACAGGATGCTGAAATACAGAGTAATACTGAGAAAATGGATTGAAATATCGTAAACTTTCTTCATTAAGCATAGTTTCTTCGAACGCCATATCAATTTGTAAGCGTTAACAAACAAGAAGTCCTGGGAAAAAACTGATCGCCTACTTTCCTTTGATACGATACGGACCGCATACGCGGTAGCGTAGTTGGTTGAGGCACTACGCTACAACCCGGAAGGTCGCGGGTTGGAACCCCGATGAGATCATTGGATTTTTTCTCATTTACTTAATCTTTCCAACCGCACTATGGCCCTGGGGTGGACTAAGCCTCTAACGGAAATCAGTACCTGAATCTTCCTGGGGAGGGGGCAAAGGGCGGCCGGTGCGTAAGGCTGACAACCTTACCGACATCTGTGAGCCGATTGTCTAGAGAAAATGTGGGAGCCTCAAACTCTCACAACCTTACCGGCCTTCACGGCCTGTTGCAGGGATATCTTTACCTGTTTTTTACGCAAGGAAAACGACGCAACCAACAATTCTTCTGCTGAAGAGATCTACATTCTGGGATATAACATCGTGTAGTCCTCTGAAAGTGAACCGACGAGCTCTGCTTGTCACCTGCTATCATGCTTGTTTCTTGCTTGATTTATTCTTCGACCCTCAAGATGAATGCGACATATTTCCTCGAAACGTCGGTTCATTTTCAACACACTACAAGGCGTTATATCCCAGTAGATAGAACTCTTCATAACCATCGATGTGAGAAACTCAAATCCTATAATTCTTCTATTGCTCCTTGTGTATTCGGTGACGCGGGAACGTGTTCACAGAGCCGTTGCCTAGCAGCGATAGGGCGGATATACATACAGACACATAGAAGTAATGTGATATAATAGGTCTAGTTTTATTTTTAATAAGGAAAGTAGGCTTAAAGTGTATAATACGGAGCTTCATAACTTGTACTCTTCTCCAAGTATAATTAGAATGATCAAGTCAAGGAGGATGAGGTGGGCAGGTCATGTGGCACGAATGGGGGAGACGAGGAATGCGTATAGGATATTGGTGGGAAAGCCAGAAGGAAAGAGACCACAGGGAAGACCAAGGCGTAGGTGGGTGGACAATATTAAAATGGAGAGATAGGATGGGATGGTATTGATTGGATTGATCTGGCTTAGGATAGGGACCAGTGGAGGGCTCTTGTGAACACGGTAATGAAACTGCGGGTTCCATAAAATGCTGAGAAATTCTTGAGTAGCTGCAGAATTGGCAGCTCCTCCAGAAGGGCTCAGTTTCATGAGTAAGTAAGTAAGTAAGTATTTTTTTGCTAGTGGGGTGGGACCAAGTCCCTTGTACTGCGGCCATTTCTGGCCTATTGTACGAGCCCCAGATGATAGGTGAGGGCGATTGTGGAGCAATTAGTGGAATGAAGATTAGCAGGTGAAACCGAAGTACTCGGAGAAAACCTGCCCCAGCGCCACTTTGTCCACCACAAATCCCACTTGACCAGATGCGGGATCGAACCCGGGCCGTCGCGGTGGAAAGCCAGCGACTAACCGCTTGGGTTATGGCGCGACCTAGTAAGTAAGTAAGTAAGGCTTAAAATGTAATTACTCGTAGGAAGCTATTCATATTAGATTTTCGGTTGCCACTGTGGTGACTATAGGAACAGCGCTTTTCAAAAAGCTATTAATATCTGGTCCGATAGATAAATCCGCCCGTGTCATGCTTACAAAAGATGCATCAAAAGAATTATATGGCATATGCTCGCAATCCTAAGACTTCAGTTTTGAACTCACCACTCCAAAAAAAAAGGCAACGGCAAAATGTGAATAGGCATTCCTAGGATATTAAGAGTCACTGGTCTTACAGAACAGCCTGCACTGAACGGAAACGATCGTACCCCAGCATTCAATGTCACGCTTCAACAGTTTCTAATGATAACTTTTTATTGAATTTAGTAGAGGATTGAAATCTTATTTAAGAAAGGCGGGTTTCTGAAAGGAGAGTAGTTTCTATTCCATCTACCGAATAGAGGATTTTCCTGAATTTGAACCCCAGTTAAATTCATCTGTGTATTTCGTGCAAGTCGGAACAGAATCCAGACCTACATACAAGCCCTCGCGCTCTCCTGTTCCATACAAACCGAAGCACGCCTGAGCGATTCTACACGCGCGCAATCTGGCGTCTTCTACAGAAGCCGAGACGCTCCTCGCCTTCACTTGGAGTCGCAAGGCGAATACGTAACAAGCTTGGGCTTTACTTAACAGAATGAAAAGGGGGCCCTCCATTGCCCCTCCCCTCCATGAAACTTGGACAATGTCGCACAACAAGAACCTTGGATACAACGTCTCTCCGTCAAGAACAGTGTGCAGCCCTTCGGTTCTTTATCACGAGATGGAATCAAATGGAAGTTGTCGTTACATGACTCAAAGCGTTTCGAAAGCGAGTTTAGAACTTAATATTTCTTCTTTATTCAAAACAAAATTCTATAGAACAGCGCTTAAATGGCGAGATTTACTTTATTTGTAGTCATATTCAAGCATAACTTTATTATAAGCAGGAAAATTTTTCTCGTTCGTTCAAGGTCATCTTTTCTTCACCTGTTACCACAAATAAAAACATTGCTAAAGTAGATGTGTGAGTGAAGTTTTGATTCTCCACAATTACATCTGTTAAAAGGTAGATAAAATGAGCAGGTAATAAGGGATGGCCCTAGAGATTAATAGTGAGAACTAATGGAATGACCTTGACCTGCCAAAAGACATTTACCCGATTACAGTGTACAATGATCGAACAGTAACACTCGAGACATGCTCGGTTCGACTCTCGGCCTGGAGAACTATACTGACTCAGGATTTCAGTGACTTCCTCTGTCCCTCCACGCAAGTGCCGGGATAGTATATAGATCAGGCCACGACCGCTTCCTCCAAATCCTTTTCAATTCAATCACACTATTCAGTCTATTACCGAAAGCACCTATAAACAGCCTAAGTAATTCAGGAGAGACATAACTTGTTTAACTGACATAATTCAACAAGGCCAGAAGTGGCCGCAGTAGAGACTTAGTCCCAACCCACTAGCAATATCTTACTTTTATCAATATTATTCATAACAGTCATAAACAGCCACATGGAACGTAACGCCGATGTTTGGCCATGCCACTGCCCAGCCTTCCCTTGACGGCTCGGGTTTAATCCCAGTTCAGACCATGTGGGATTTATGGTGGACAAAGTGGTACAAGGACAAGTTTCTTCAAGTATTTCGTTTCTCGTGCCAAATTCTTATCCTACTGAAAGCTCCATTGCCATTTATCATCCAGGGGTGGTACAGTGGGCCCGAGTACATTCATTCTCACCCCACCTTAAGAATAAATAAATAGAAAAGACGCCGATGATTACTGCTAAACAATGAACTCCCACTGTTCCCAACAATAATTCATCCTTAGCGTCCTTACCACAAAACGGCTTATGCAAGTTTACAAATTCGGCGGAGAGCTCAAAATGTCGAAGTGTACGCTGGAATTTACCAACGTTACCAAATACTTTGTCCTATATTGGCCTAAACTGATCCGGTTTTCCATGACACCAGATTGGCTGCCAAACCTGTCTCCGAGTGCCGCGAATAGTATAGGAGGGTGGAAAGTGCAGATGACCATTCCTCTGCAATAGCAATAGATGGAGCTCTACTTCGAAGGAAGGAAGGAATGGAAAAAGCGAAAAACAAATAAAATAAATAAAACCCAAGAAACGAAATGAGGATAAATTAATATGTAACTGATGAACACAAAAAGGGAAGAAAGAATAAACAATGAAAACGTAAGTAGAAAGTTACAGCTGACAAGCCAACAGGTTTCACCCCTTTACCACTCACTGGTTGCGTCCTGTTAATGCATTGAAATCTGAAACTGCAGCAGTCTTTACACTTCCTGTTTGTCCAAAGTTATCACCTTCTAAAAACATACTAAGTCTTAATTATGCTCACTCCATACTGACAGAGGGTAGAAAGAAGTTTTATTGAGCCCACCAGAGGAAGGGGGGGGGCAACAACAAAGCGCTGTATGTAAGCCTCCAAAGTGTTCCACTTACAGCTCCTGTGAAGCTCTGCTCCGAGGGATGTACAAGTCCCAATCATTACCGCAGCTGCAGAAAATCATATCAACCAATTGCATTTGAGCAACTGCACAGTGTTCCTCTATAAACATGCAACCCACCGGCAATGCAAGCAGTAAAACTAGGAACTTCGCACCTTGCACTGCTAGCCAAATATAATTAAAAGGATCGCGTCAAAGGAAGAGATGGTCAGAATGTAGCTTACAAGGGGAGAAGTGGAATGCATATAGGATTTTGGTTGGAAAGCCAAATTAAAGAGTTAACTAGGAAGACCTAGACGTGGGTGGGAGGATAATATTAAAATCGATATCAGGGAAAAAGGAAGGAGTGGTACGGACTGGATTGATCTAGCTGCGGATAGGGGCCATCAGAGGGCTCTTATGAACACCTTAAGGTTGCATAAAATGTTGACTGCTGGCTTCTCAAGGACGATTCAGCTCCGTGGAGTTACTTCATACACAAAGTAAAACACGTATTCGTTTCTGGTGTATTTAATTACGCCGTGTCAATTGCATGGAACAGCAATGTCGAATGAGATATATGAGTTGATAATTATGAATGTTCTGTTTATGAAAAGAAGCAGTCACGGCCTGTTTTAATTCATTACCTCACCATTTTCTTGGATTCACTCAGGTAACTACGAAAGCGTCAAGACATGACAGCTGATCTTTCCACCTGAGCAAGAACATCCAGAAATTAAGAACCAAATAGTACTAATAAGTTCAGTACATACTGACATGTGAATCCACTTAACAGGTAAAGGCTTGCTGATACAGGTAACCGTGACGACCAACTGGAACTGTCGGTTGTTGAGTAACGGTTCGATAAGAATAGCAACGTAGACAGACGTTTCATGCACAACGGAGATGCCGTTTTGGTGACAACGGATAGCTGGACTGTTCGACTCGGTGTCTCCTATTCGGTACGCCAAGCAAATATAAAGTAGCAACAGCAAATTTGAGACAGTAATATATGGTCTCAAGTACCTAGGGCCTCGGACCCGAGAAAGACTCCGCTGACAAGAACCAGCAACATATACAAAAGACCGTCCTCTCGTCAGAGAGGGCGCCCACAAAAAACAAGACCGTAACGTTCAAACAATATTAAAGATCTAGTCGCAAGCCCCAGATGGGTGCTTTATGCCAAGACAAACTGGCCGACTGACAGTCGGTCGTAAAATGAGACTCGGCTACGCAGAGAATGATTCGTTATCCAGAAGGAGTTAAATCTGTGAACTGTTATAATCGAGTGCAATTGTGATAGTGGCGTCGAACAAATCCAGTCATCAAATCTAGAATCCACAATTATTAGTCACGCTACCCGTTATATGTGACAATATTATGAGAGCGAACAGGATAAGCATATAAATCAGGGCATGTTAATGTACTGATTTAAAGGACCTTTCATGTCGGAGTAGGCGTTTTCAAGACATTACCTAAATATCCGTTTCTGTATTTTGTGTGGTGAACTTCGAGTGCTATCCCCAGAATTCCTTGCTATTAGACTGCAAGGAAAGCGTGACATATTTCCTCTCATTAATGGGATCGTATACGTTAACTGAATTAGAAATTAAAAATAGATCTACCATGTTAATTTGGCATGTGTGATGTTGCATCTGATTCTACATTTTCCAAACATATTTTCCACATTTACTGTAATATATTCGGTGGCACGCGGTAGCGTAGTTGGTTGAGGAATTATGCTACAAGCCGGAAGGTCCCTGGTTCGATTCCCGATGTAATTATAGCATTTTTCAATTTACCTAATCTTTCCAGCCGTACTATGGCCCTGGGTCAACTCAGCCCCCAAGAGAAATGAGTACCAGGAATATTCTTGGGGGTAAATGGCGGCCGGCGCGTAAGGCTGACAACCTCACCGCCATCTGTGAGCCGATTGTCTAGAAAATGTTGGAGCCTCGACGTCTCACAACCCTATGCGCCTCTACGGCCTGTTATTACAGGGATATCTTATTAACTTTTACTGCAATATCTTCACCTAAGATTCCAAAAATGGAAGATTAAATTTACAAATTTGAATCCTGAATTTACTGCACCAAGGAAAAGAGAACAGACCTACAGAGCGGTGGGAACTGGATACAGATCTCGAGTGTGGGAGTGACCGGGGGATGAAGAAAATTGCATAATAAAAAAGATTTTATGATTTATCCTCTTCTCCAAAAATTATTATGTGACCAAATCGAGGAGAGAGAATGCATATGGAGAATACGACAAATAAATATAAAATTTGAATTGTAAGCCCTGATGGGAATGTAAAATATCGACTACATTGAGAACACAATAATAAAGCGGATGTTGAACACCGTGGATGTGAGGATGTAGTAAAAACAAAGGAAAATATATCCCAGGGCTTTAATTAATTAAGCACCACGTCAAGAAGAGAGGATAATATTAAAGCGGATCTTAAACACTGTGGATGTGAGGGTGTGGTGAAGGCAAAGATAAAATTATTCCCGGGTTTCAATTAATTAATTACCACGCCACGAAGGTGTATCGGAAGTGGAGATATGGCTTTACTATTCTCAATCTTGACAATAGATGGAGGTGAGCGGTCAGTTTCACACCGCTGCTGCTCTACCGCCAAGGAAGGAGCCCCCGTTAACCTTCGCATAGGAGGCTGGGTAGGCCCCAGAATCGGTCTGATCGTTACGGAGAACAGAAAAAAGTCTTCCTTAGAATCGAATCCCGACTCCTCGATCGTCCAGCCTATAGCCTATTCGACTTACCGACCGAGCTACTCCGAACCTTTGTGAACACAGCTATTAAAAACTAAGGTTCCATAAATACTGTGGATTTTTTCTCCAGCTGCCGAAGGCCAGGAGCAAATTACTGAGAAGGTAATAGTCGGACCCCGCCGATCGTTAAAGAAGGGGCCCCATTTCAATACACGCAAGTGGTCTAAGAATGAAGAAACATTTGGTCATGGTGACCGAAAGCAAGAATGACTGTGCTCGCAAAGACCAGCAGTAATTACTCTGCGCCAGCTGAGCAACTGACAGTTTTTCAAGAAACACTCCGTCCCATGTACGAGTAGTTAATCATACAGAGTGCCAACACAATATGTTCACCCCTGCTTCCACACAATATATACAACACGGAATGACAAATAGTTGCTTTCTCTGAGGTGGGGGGTGTTTAAGGGTGTACGTTAAACGAGACGGTAGAGAGGGGAAAAGCACCCGGTGAGCCTGGCTTCTTGGACTCTCATTTCCTGATGCTTGTGTCGGCGCAGCTTGCCTTTTGAACAGTTCCATTCTGCTGACAGACCGCCAGCAAGGGTGAAGAATTACCTTGGAAACGGGCGGCGACAGGAACAATGAGTCGCCTGACGAAACCCATTCGTTTCACTCAGCACCAAACCCCCAAGAATCCGACCTTAAAGTCTACTCTTTCCCGGCTCTATAAGGCTTTTTGTGAAGTCGCGTTTCATGGCAGCAAGAACCAAGTTCGGCCATATAAATTTCGTGCCTTTATTTTTTTCTACAAAAGATGATGACAGATTAAAGAAAAGAGAACAACTTCTTTTACTTTCGATCATGTTTCCTAAGGAGCCTACCGCCTCTGTGGTCTAATGGTCAGAATTCCTGGCTACAGATCCAGAGGTTGGATTCCCGGCGCTACAACACTTTCTGAGAAGTAGTGGGTCTGGAACGGGGTCCACTCAGCCTCGTGAGGATAACTGAGCAGCTCCGGTCTAGAACACCGTGATTAACGGCCGTGTGGATCCTTTGCGCTGACCACACGAAACCCCCTATCCGTAAAATTTGGCACTAACTTCGCCGACAAGCGGCGGTCGCTCGGTCGGTATAGTTCGTTTGCGGACTATAGGCCAAGGAGTTTGTTTTGTTTTTTCCTAAGAAAAAACTTACAAAGAGATGAAATTCAATACTTTCGGGACAGAGGAAAATGTCCGATACCTACACTTCATTACTTTAACAAGGAAGAGGGTTGTGTTCCAGGTGGAGGAGTGGACTGTACTGGAGTAGAACAGGAACTGCTCCTGGGCGACAGTAAAAGCGACAAAATATTGCGTGATACCAACGTTTCTGAGGAACTTACTGCCTCTAACTTCGACCCTGGAGATGGAGGCAATGTGTTCCACCGAAACGCCGGTAGACTTTTACTAGACAAGATGGAGTAATTTCTCGATACCGCTGTGAGAACCTCAAATCCAAAAGTACGTGTATCCATTACCGTGTATTGTGGTATAGCTCAGACATGAAGAATGCATAGAAGTGATGAGAAATGTATATACAAATGTTGAAAACCTTGGGGGAAGGAGACAACTTGAAAGGCCTAGCAGTATATGGGATGATAATATTAAAATGTAACTTACAGAAGGTGAGGATGAGGACTCGATTCATCTGGCTCAAGAAACGGAATGGGGCTGTTCTGAACATAGTAATGAATTTCGGGTTTCATGAAAGGGGACGACTTTCTTGTCCAGATGGGATACTATCAGCTTCTTAATGACCCTACTCCTTACAGTTAATTCTGCATCACACGACACTGAACCGAATTACATGCGGCTGGGGAAAGGGGCGGAGGCTACTCAAGTGCACGGAAAAGATTACAATATTCACGTTAATTATATTATTTCTATTAATGGTTTGTTTAAGAACGCAGTCAGTAGCTCACACTATATAGTGTAGCGTCCAACAGGAGCCGGGGTCTCGTAACGTGGGAGTTGTGGTGGACACAGTGGCACTGTGGCAGGTTTTCTCCGAGTACTTCGGTTTCCCCTGCCAATCTTCATTCCACCAATTGCTCCACAATCACCTCCACCTATCATCAGGGGCTGGTACAATAGACCAGAAGTGGCCGCAGCACAAGGAACTTGGTCCCACCCCACTAGCAAAAAAAAAAACCGCCTAAGCTGTTGTGTGGCCCCGTCTAACAATGTAAGTTTTGCCTTTAAGGTGTTTTAGAACAGGATGACAAAATTACTATCTAGGCTGGTGCGTAAGGCTGACAACCTTACCGCCATCTTTGAGCCGATTGTCTAGATAATGTGGGACCCTTAACGTCTCACAACCCTATAGGCCTTCGCGGCCCGGTACAGGAATATCTTTAATTTTCTTTACCTGGAAAATTAACTCTGTAGTAGTCTGTATGATTTAAGGTTCTCACAGCGCTGAATATGAAGCGTTGTTGTCTTCTGGGATATAAGTCAATGTGTCCGTTGAAAGTCAACCCAAGTTTCAGAGGAACATGCCCCCCCCCCCATCTTCAGCGTTGAAGAATAAACCGGACAAGAAACCAGCATGAAGCAGTTGGAAAGAAGAGCTCCTATTCTTTAGTTTCTGCCATTCTGGGCCAGTGTATATTATATTTTAGACCACAATCCATTTAACCACTATTTTATCGGTATTCCTGAAGAGATTTTAGCAAACCGTAGATTATTCAGAAAATACCTGTAAACGTTTGCCTTTTATTTCTTGTAGGATGTGAGGTTCTCATAACGGTAGTTACGAACAGTTCTGTCTTCTGGGATAGAACACCATGCAGTCCGTTGACAGTAAACTGACGTTTCCGATCCAATATATTCCTCCGAATCTTAGGGTGACTTTCAACGGACTGCATAGTGTTATATCCCAGGAGACCGAGCTCTTTTATCTGCTGTCAGTGGCTGAACCGCCTACCTTATGTGGGCTCTTGTAGCGACTCAATATTTCATTTTCATATGGACGCTTGTGTAAAAAACAGACCAGACAGAGAGACAGACAGGAGTCGAGGTGGGCAATATATCCAGGCCTGCTATTGGTTATGCGGTTTTGACTCCAGTAGTACGTCCGGACAGTCGCTGGAGCGATGATCAGAAGCTCTGAAATTGCAGTGAACCCACAACCTCATCAACTAAATACGGGTTGCATATTATTCACATACCTCAATGGAAAAAGGGTGTATCAGGCACGACGGAGGCCAAAATGAATCCATTTCTCTTAGGAATAAAGAGGAGTAAATAGGCCTAATTTTTATCGAAGATATCATAACATAAAATTAAAGAGGCATTCAATAAAACGGCCAGTTGTCAATACACAATTCATAACATATAAGTGAATAATTATTATATAGGAGTGACTTGGATAGTCCACTGTTCCATCAAGAAGTCAGATTGTGTCGGAGGTTAGCTGCAAATAGAATGTTACAAGCAGAATGTACAATATCCAACCGCCACAAAGCGTCTGCCCTGTTTCCAATAGTTGTTGCATCAATATTACTGCAACTACACTGCCAATACTTCTGTTGGTGTACCTGTATATAACCCTACTAAAACCGCCCACACTCCGCACCCTCGCTGGGGTCTAAATACGAGATACCTTTACAAGTTATATCTTACCCTACGGAATAAATACATCTGTAATATCAGCTACTGCTGAGTTAAATCTGTTGGTTTTGAGACGATCATGGCAGTGGTTATGAAAAGTACTGGGATATGACGCCGTGTGGTCTCACAAACATCTACTGACGTTTCGGAGAAACGTAGTCCTTCCATATTCAGAGCCAAATAGTTAAGTCACGCGACCGGCAAGAAGCATGCTGCTTCAAACACATCACTTCCCAGGTGACAGCATCGCTCAGGAATTATTAAACTGTCTGATCGCGTGCCAACGAACTATTATAGGATGTCCATACGACCCGTTTCGCTCAGGGCAGTCCCGTTCTTTACAACCAATGTCCCAGTCTCCACACAAATGTTGTCGGAACGCAAATATGTCCCGTCCTTTTTAACCTTCTTCCATGTTTTGAAAAAAAAGTTAAAATAGGCTTATGTGATCACCATGCTCTCTGTCTGTGTATCCCCCTTATTAACTTTTGAATGCCTGAACCGATCTTTACGAAACTTGGTTATGTTTGTCACGGAACCTAAGCCCATCGTAACGCGTACTTCATGAATCACCCTGTAGAGACAAGAACAAACACTAGAAGACCAGTTATGTGATGGTTTACAAGGCGTTTAGTCATGTGACGCTACATCGCATGCGTGAGCTCCCACTACTCCTACATTAGTTGCCTAAAATAAACGGAGGTTTATTTCCGAATATCTATCATACACGTGTAATATTATTTCACCCCCCAAAGGTGACTCCACCTTGTCGTGGTGGTGGGCTTGCGTGACTCTGTGACCTAGAGAGCTATGCCGGTGGTAGTTTAACTACAGGTAGGGTCACCCATGCTGGAAAGGTCAAAGGGTAGAGTCCAGACTAAGAGAGATACCCTGGTCCTCCACGTTGGGGTTGGGTATGAAGCTAACAACCTCATCCTGTAAAAAGACTTTTATGCGAAACGGTCTAAGCAAAAGACAAGGAACAATGATATTGTGATGGCAACTTGGAATAAGAGATGGCTAGACGATGTTGAGAACGGCCTGAAGAAGATGAAGGCGAAAGAATGGATAAAGATGAGGAATAGGGAGCAGTGGAGACTGGTTGTAGAGGAGGCCAAGGCTCGCCCAGGGCTGTAGCGCCGAGTGGTAGGTAGGTAGGTAGGTAGGTAGGTAATGTGATTACAACAGAAATAACTACAGCCGCTGTTCAAGTTGCTTCTATGAAACCAATCCATTCCAATCCAAAACCAATCCAAAGTGTTCTGAAAAGTGGAAGAAAAAAAACGTAAATCTATCCCTGTAACAGGCCGTGGAGGCCCATAGGGTTGTGGGAAGTCGAGGCTCACACATTTTCTAGACAGCACTCACAGATGGCGTACAGGTTGTCAGCTTTACGCGCCTACCGCCTTTTGCTGAGGCAGGAACAACTTAAAATAAAGAAGTAATAATATAAACCGAAGAGATGACAAAACAGGGCCGAGTGTGGTCTTAACAGCTACTAACAACCGTTGTAAAATATTGTCAAATTTGTAAAAACACATTTTAAATCAAAATATTACGGTACACTGATCGAGAAATTTTAGTCTCGTGTTATCGGTTTTCACGTAGCGTTACACAGCTATAACTATTTTGCGGAGCGTCTCAATCACAGTGATTGCATTTTGTTGCAGTAATTAAATAAACACTCCTTTGATTATTTTACATTAATGTATGTAATTGGTTTAAGAGTAATCGAAAAAAATGACGCAGGTAGGTAAAAGGCCATACCACTACAAAAGTATTTTAAATAAACTGTAAACAATCAGATGCAGCCAAGTTCTAGCAGCATTCACCATCAACAAATGGTCATCAGAACCCCCCACCCCAATCCGGATATAAAAGCGAGTACAGAATATCGATTTCTATCGAAACAATTATATAATGGGTTCCAGCACTGTGGAAAACACAAAACCTTCAAAAGTAACGTTTCAATTCACAGCGCACTTCAAGCAGACATTATCGTATGAACTGGTAGCACAACTGTTAACTTTCTTTTTGCGTACGATGTGGCTTAGTCGGTAAAATAACTGAGTATGTGTGGGATCGCGTTTCGATTCCCGACAGGGACGAGGGAGGAGTTTTCTCTTCGACATTATGTCCAGTTCATATCCAGTGCCGACATTATGTCCAGTTCATATCCAGTGGGTAAGAGAAGTTCCTTCGTTAGGGATACAGTGGCTGGAGCGTTAAACTGAACACTCACCACCATCAGATGTCATGGTTAAGAATGCGTGTACCATTTCCTGCACTCCTGCACCTAGCCATGGATTGACCCTTAGACACAGGGACAACTACGCTACTGCGTGCCCCTATTTTTAGTAAATGCTTTTTAATATTCATTTAGATTCTTAAATTACAAAAATAGAAATATAATAGAAATTTAACAAAGTGGGTCTATATACTGCTTACCTAATCTGACTGAAGGACAGACTATAGAAGGCCTAGGATGAGATACTCTGTTATTGTAATATGATTTTTGTCCAGACGTGAAAGTAAATCTCAATCGATTAATTAATTAGTATATGAGGTTCTCACAGCGCTCGTTATGAAGCGTTTTATCTTCTGGGATTTGCGCCTTGTAGTCCGTAGACATATACTTGCTACCTGCTTCACTCAGGTTTTTGCTTGGCTTAATTCTTCGATCGTGAAAATGGAAGCGCGACATTCCACCGAAACATCGGTTGATTTTCAACGGCCTGTACGGCGTCATATCCATGAAGAGAGAGAACTCCCCACACTATAGGCTCATCTGTAAAATTATGAATTGTATTTTTCGAAATATTAACCATATACAAGACACATATTAGCATATTCTGCATATTTACTGTTAATACCTGTTACGCGGGGGGGGGACATGCGTTAGACCACTATACACGGACCAGGCTTACCTTGTGTAGCCTAGCACAGTGGCCTGGCTTCATGTGATTTTCTTGATATCAGTGAGTGACTGTAGCAGTAATCATAGTTACTAGCTCTGTATATTCAGCACACTCTAGCCACAGTTATTTTAACTATATTTCGTGCCTCTCTGGACAATTGGAACAGGCTTTGCTTCTCGACAGAACATGAACCATTCAATGGTCACCTAAAGTACATACTAATGGATTACATTAACCTAAATTCGAGTTTTAAATTATACATCGCTAGGGAATTACAATTTATAATTGCGAAATCCACGAACTCATAACAAAAAGTGACAATAATTAATTATAGTATGCCAAAACCTATATTTACCACAAATGAAACGCTGGTATATCTGACTGGCAAGTAATAACTCAGAGCATGTAGCCTATTAAGGAAAACCGCTGCATTTAAAAAATGTTTATTATAACAAACGCTGATATAATTCCCGTTGAAAATTCAACGGAAAGCGTTTCAATTTGTTACATAAACTACATATTATTGTTGGTCTTTCCTTNAATTATATGTAAGATTTCAGGTTTTCACGGAGGTGACTATGAAGAATTCAGTCTTCTGGGATGTGGCGCCGTGTAGATCTTGTGGGAACCGACATTTCGAAAGACCATGTCGCCTCCCTCTTGAGATTAGAAGAATCCGCGAGCGAGGTACCA
>NW_019744109.1:80520-174948 GCF_002891405.2 Cryptotermes secundus
GGGGGGGGGACTTTGTTTAATGAAGTGCGGGAAAATTTTGGCCGTGTTCCTTTTGGCACTTAGGCAGGCGGGTTTTCGTGATAAACATACGTAACCTACACTGGGCTCTAGTGGCATATCTTACAAACGATCTGATGCATAAACACACTCTACTCCACAGCGGCCGCAGATGCACGTGAGGGGCTCCATACTGTACAGTCTACATACTACGACGAGTTTAACATATGCATCTGCGGCTGCTTGCTGCTTGCAGAAGATACTGAACAATCTTGTCATAATCCGTTATATTTGTCAGTTTTCTGTGCACATCGCAGTTAGGTTCGACAGTGCAATGTTATTAATTGCAGTGTCACTATCACAGACCGCCTCCGTGGTCTAGTGGTCAGAGTTTATGGCAACAGATCCAGAGGTCCCGGGTTCGATTCACGGCGTTACCAGCTTTTCTGAGAAGTAATGGGTGTGGAATGGGGTCCACTCAGTATCGTGAGGATAACTGACGAGCTATTTCAAATAAATAGCGGCTCCGGTCTAGAAAACAGAGATTAACGGCCGTGGGGATTCGTTGCGCTGACCACGCGACACCCTCTATCCGCTAAAGTTGACACTAACTTCGTCGACAAGAGGCGGTTGCTCGGTCGGTATAATTCGCTAGCAGACTGCAGGCCACGGAGTTTGTTTTTGTTTTTTGTGTCACTATTAAAAACTAGACACTAAACTGTCTGTTCATAACAGAATAATATGCTTCGACCACTATATGCTCATCCTCAGGTGGTTACATGTGCTACATTTTATATTCCGTGAGCTGATACACTTTCAGTTTTCTATTCATTAGAAATGTAGAAGAGGGTGTTGCTTTAAAATTACTACTAGATTTAAAATTTTTAACTTGGTTAAAATTAGAGTTGGAGCCAATACTGTTACGAGTGTTCAACTTAACAATGCAGTGTTCTGATTTGGCAGCTGCTTGTTCTGTGTTTGTTGGGGTTTTGAGGTCCGTTTCTCTGTTGCTGTATCATGTTCATTTTTTGGTCTTGACTAGTGGAATATGGACAAGAAAATTCTTCATTGAATTACTAAACAATCTATCGGCGGGAAAGCTACATGACTGCGTCTTGTATAGCATACCGCCCACCACGGAGCTTCTTCTGCCTACAAATTTTGGAACACTGGAGATAGGACCGTGGCTTTTAAGACGTTAAAATTGTCTTCAGTCAGCGTTCATAATTTACGGAACGTTCTGAAACTTTCTGTCAAAACTAAAGCTGCTTTTAGACATGTAAATCCGTTTATTTTACATTTTATAAACATCCTGCCTGTGGGCACAGCGACTGGACTGTGGCCTGTATATCATGTATTTTAAATATACTTAAGATGATGAATAAGGCTCAACATAACAGTTATATATTGAAGTAGCTGCAACACAAGGCAAATTGTTTAATGGCAGTGAAAAAATAGGATATGTCAGTCTCAGCTCACAGCATCCCTCTCAAAGTCTGTCCAGGAATAGCAATCCAGGTTTATCTCTACCATGTAAGTACTAAAGTTATAGTAAATAGATCCTTCCACTTTAATTGATTAAACAGCAGACTGGTGTGCAGCCATAGCCACTTCTCTTCTTCGAGGCCTTAACAGCGATTGGAAACCGCAAGGAGAGGAGGTAAGTATGAGACATGTTTTAACAAGAAGTTCTGGGAAGAATTGTCTACTTTCCTTCGAAAAGACGCAAACCGCACAGGAAACCAAAAGAGGGGGAAGAAGCAGAGACGTAGACAACAAGAAGGCCTCATAAGCGTCCTACAAAAAATTATGGGGGATATCCAGACAGCTACGTGATCCCATAAACCCCAAAAGCTTCAGGAACGGGCAAGGAATACAGACATAGGCGGATACACATATAGACAGCAAGGTGATCTAATAAAGGCTAGGCCATAGCTCAAGCGGTTAGTCGCTGGCTTCCCACCGCTTCTGCCCGGGTTCGATCCCGGGTCTGGTCAAGTGGGACTTGTGGTGGAAGAAGTGGCGCGGGGGCGGGTTTTCTCCGAGTACTTCCGTTTCCCCTGCCAATCTTCATTCCACCAAATTCTCCATCATCACAATCACCCGGGATAGGCTACAATAGGCCAATCAGTGGCCGCAGTGCCGAGTGGACCCAGTTGGACTCCCCCCCCCCCCCACTAAGAGAAAAGGTGATCTAAGCCTTTTTACTTGTTTCAAAATAAGGATAGGATAAACATGATTAACTACAGGCTTCAAAAGATGAAAGATGCTCCCCGAATGAAACTCACGAACAAGGAATGGGGGGCATATAATTGGCTCCCCGCGGAAGAAAGAATGCCGTGTGTTTTACTCACAGCATTCTGAGCTAAGTTAGAAAGTTCGGAACTTGATGATGATTTTCTTCGTCACCGCAAGAACTTAAGTGCATTAGGTACAGAAAATTTTCTCGTAGATTGGAACAAGAATAAAAAAAAAGGACTCGTTTGCCGAAGCACAAGAGAAAAGTTGAAATAAAACTTTTCCTTAACTGAAAGTTATACTTTTAGGGTTTTTTGCTTGTATTGTGAAGGGTGATGAGACGGGAGGTAGGGGGAAGCTGGCCGTCGAACTGGATAGATTTTTCAGAGATGGTGGTAACTTGTATGTCTTTTGTTTTCCTTGGTCACCGCCCTCTCTATCTCTTATACACACAAGTTCTCAGATGACATTCTCCAGCTGTTATACGTACGTTCGTCTTTCTCAGCTTCTGATTGCTTTGTGTGACGTTCACACGCCTGCAACTCCCCACAACAATTTGTCGTACTCATCTTCAATTTCTGGGAACTGTCATATGTTTTGAAGAATGCCGTCTTCTGGGATGTGGCGCCGTGTAGGTCTTGCATGAACCGATGTTTCGGAGGAATGTATCGCCTCTATCTTCAGGGTAGAAAATCAGCAAGCGAGGAACCAGCTTGAGCAAATGGTTGCAGATTTTTCTACCCTGAAGATAGAGGCGATACGTTCCCCCGAAATGTCAGCTCATATAAGATCTACACGTCGCCCACATCCCAGTGTCATCGCAGTGAAAACCTCAAATTTTACGTATCATAAGTTTTCTTCAAACTTCTCACTACTTCATTTCAATGTAATTTTCTCCAGTTTCTATGTTAAATTTTTCTTCATTCTGTGCGCTAACCGCACTTCCAAATAATATTTAAATTCCATATAATCCATAGTATTCTTTTCCTACTACAACATTAACACATGCCACATCCGCCCATAAAAGTTTAAATTCCGAACCCGACAACATCAACCTTAGTAAGAGGGCCCTGTGGGGGCCCTCGCCTTCCTCAGAATTTCTCGATATACTTCTCTATCCGATGTCACAATCCTCCAGTTTCTGACGTCCTGCGACACATGTCCTCCCCATCTAAAATCTTGGTCTTCCTACTTTCCTAGGTTCTTCTAGTTTGGTATTACATACCTGCTTAATCATTCTATTCTCATTAGCACGTATCAGGTGTCCAGCCCATTCAAGCCTTTTCACATATATGAGTCGTAGCTCAAGGTTGGGGCACGTGGTAGCGTATTTGGTTGAGGCACTACACTGAAAGCCGGAAAGTAGCGGGTTCGGGTCCAGATAAGGTGGATTTTTTTTTAATTTACCTAATTTTCCAGCCGCACTATGGCCCTGGGGTAGACTCAACCTCTAATAGAAATGAGTACCAGGAAACTTCCTAGGGGTTAATGGGCGGCCGGCGCGTAAGGCTGGCAATCATACCGCCATCTGTGAGCTGACTGTCTAGAGAAAATGTGGGAACCTCAACGTCTCATAATCCTATGGGCCTTCACGGTCTGTTACTGGGATAGCTTTACCTTTTAATAGCCGAAGGATATACCTCTTCTATCAGGTCCCATTTTCTTCCGCTGGTCCAAAAGTATATCTCAATATCCACCTCTCAAAGATACTTAATAGTCTCTCATCCGAAACCGATAATTTGCCATAAACTCCGGTCAAAGTCTACGATAGAGTTATGGAATTTCCTTATTGAGTTCTGACGGGAATTCAGGTTTCCTCACTATCTGGTGGCACATCCTCTACATATGGGCACCAAAGAGCAAGACTGTCAAGATGTGTCTTGTAGCTAATGTGCTATAGTGTTCGTTATTTTACGAGTATCTTATGCGCTATACATTTCTCTCGAAACAACAGACATTTATTATGTTCTGTTAAGAAAGAATCAAGGCTCCTATCTACGCTTCAAACCTTTAATAAACAATTTTTAAAGTACAAAGGCAGTAAAGGAACTTCGTGTTCGGGAGTAAAAAAACAGGTATTTTAACCACAATTTCATTCAGAAGAGTCTAACAGTCGATCAGCTTGCAAAAAAATCTCACCTCTTTCAGAATCACAAGGTTCATTACCGAGAACCTGCCACGGGGCATTCACCAGAGTCAGACATATTGAACTCGGGTCCTCAGACCTATTAGTTTCACATAAATATAAAAATAATATTATTCTTCCATCAATATATTTGTTCTACATGCCCTGCCCAAACATTCTCCCCATATCTCTTGTCCCTTTTTCATTCTTCATGTCGCTCAAGAAAACAAACCCATGTATATATGAGGTGGTGCATTATATCGCGTGGTTACCCTCCGTCCTGTTCCTAAGCTGGAAAAGTACACATAGGGGCATGTCCGCGACTCATTATGCCGTATTCGTAAGCATTCTTCAGACCTACAGGGGCTATATTCTTTAAGTTAGAAGTAATTTCTTCATAAAATTCCCAAAGTTTATCCCTCATCTGAGCATTAAGAAACGCCGAACAGGTTACAAAAGCGGTGACGTGTCTGACATATTCAGAAGACACTATAATAGAAGAAGACACGCGGAAAGTAGTTGGCTGAGGAACTATGCTGCAAACCAGAAGGTCACTGGTTCGATTCCTGACGAAGTCACTGAATTTCTTAATAGACCTAATCCTTCCAGCCGCTTTATAAACCTGGTGTCGACTCAGCCTCTAACAGAAATGAGTACCAGGAATCTTCCTGGGGGTAAAGGAAGGCCGGAGCTTAAGGATGACATCCTCCACGCCATCTGTGAGATGATTATCTCGAAAATGTGGGAGCCTCTACGTCTCACAGCCTTATGGCTACATTACTTTTACTACATTAGAAATCCACGCTACACATCTTTCAGAGTGACCCTGCAAGTTCCCACCGCAGCGGCCCGGGTCTGGTCAAGTGGGATTTGTGGTGGACAAAGTGGCGTTGGGGCAGGTTTCTCCGAGTATTTCGGTTTTCCCTGCCAATCTTCATATCACCAATTGCTCCACAATCACCCTCACCTATCATCTGTGGCTGGTACAAGGGGCCAGAAGTGGCCGCAGTACAAGGGACTTAGTCCCACCCCACTAGCAATAAAACTAGAAAAGTGTAAATCTGTCAGATCCTCAAGGCAGATTATTTCACGATCACAGCATTTTCTCTATTTGCGCTATTTATATGAGAAAGCAAAAATAAGTGCGCTAAGATTTTGTATGACTTACTTACTTACTTACTCACTCATGGAGCTGAGCCCTTCTGGAGGAGCCGCCAATTCAGCAGCTACTCAAGAATTTCCCAGCATTTTATGAAACCCGAAGGTTCATTACCGTGTTCACAAGAGCCCTCCACCGGTGCCTATCCTGAGCCACATCTATCCAATCCATACCATCCCATCCTATCTCTCTAAGATCCATTCTAATATTGTCCACCCACCTAAGCCTTGGTCTTCCCTGTGGTCTCTTTCCTTCTGGCTTTCCCACCAATTACTAAGATTTTGTATTACTGAGGAAAAAGAATTGTGTAAATATGTACTCAAATAGAGAACACATTTTCTAAACGTGTTCTGTGATCCTGCACGTACTGCCGATACAAACACAGGCCTATAGTTTCAGTGGCAGCTGCATCACAGGGACACCGTGTGAAGGCAGAATGATTTCGTTAAATATTTATTGCGCCCGAGAATGTTTAGAACGAAAGCTCCGCATCTTAATGAGATCTGTGTTCACCGCGCAGTTTCCTCCTCGGACCCCGATAACAAGCTGCATATAGGTAGTTGGCCTAGACACCCCCCCCCCTCCAAATTCGGATACAGATGCACTTGAAAATCGGTATGAACATCATGCCATTAAAGAACGACGCATCTTGGCGTATTTAAACTGTCACGAACAATATTGACACTATTTTTATCAACGTATCCGTCAATAATACAACTTTAAAAAGACATTAGGAAAATGTTGTTCGCTAAAAATGCGTTTCAATACTATGACAGTTCAATTCAATAAAATGCCCATTATATAAATTTACACATTAAAAGTGAATGTTCACACTCCTCAAATTTTCTTGGTTTTACATCTCTTTTTACTAATTTATATTCACAACACGATTGCGCCTCATTGGGCCATCGTCAGGTGAATTCTATCCTCGAGTGAGACCACTGCACTGTATTTGTTCCTCATATATAACACTATTTTTTAATGCTAGTGGGGTGGGACTAAGTCCCTTGTACTGCGGCCACTTTTGGCCTATTGTACCACATATAACACTGTTACTTTGCGGAGTTCTCACGCGAGGGCACTATTATCGTTAGATGCAGCTCTTTCGATAATTTCTGAGGTGGGAACAGCATCGCCGCCTATGAAAGAAATTCAGAAGGTTGTAACTGCATTGTTCCAGAAAGTAAAAGAGAGTGACAGTATTTTTTAATATTATCACGTGACTAATATCAGTGGGTTCTGGATTTCATGGTTGGATTTATTGGCACTTCTTTACAATTACAAACTATTAAAACAGCTCACAATCACTGACTGTCCACGCATCGTTCCACTCCTTTCTGGCCCACGAGCACCTTCTCTTCCACTGTGACGAATCACTGCTCACACAGTGAACTGCCTTCAATGTCTGTCTGACGACTGCATTCATGGAGAATCTCACACTGCCTTCTGACTGATCTGATGTCTCACTGATCTCGGACAGACTGGACATAGCTGCCAGGCGGACAGAATAGAAGTCAGCAAGTCGAACCGATAATTCTCCTCTGTTATTCCACTTGTTGTGACGGGAATGCTTTTGTTACTATTCGTTGTCGCGGAAACAGGTGCTAGCTCGTATCCATGGAAATCCATGTAAATGATCCGTTGTCACGAAGACGCGTTTACAGAAACGTTGGTTAGTAAGCAATCGAGGTCCTGTTGTTGACAACATTAACACAAGAATATGTTTGCCGAAGCGTTGCCTAGCAAATGGCCATATTCCGTCACGATATTATACGTAATACCTTATTTGTTTCGAATATTTAACAATAATTCAATAATTAATTTTTGTCGCTCTCATTTGGCAGGAAATACTTCCTTCTGTTATGGGTTACTAGTTTTTACTCGATTGTATTGCTGTTAACTGTCATCACTTTTAATAATTTTTCTGATATTACTTTCTCTTCGGGGTCCATGATTACTTTCTTTCCAACAACAATGTTATTTGTGAATTACCTGCAATGAAGCCGAGTACTGCAACTGTGTGCATATACAAAGGAAGGCATCTGCTGTACCACTGGCAGTCACATTTTCTTTATGCTTTACCACGCCGCACAAACTACGATATACTAAATGGGCTGTAATATACAGCGGCATGTAGACCCGCTGTTAGGCAACGACGGCGAAATAAACAGCTATACAACAACCGTTGCTAAGTAACGGATTTGTAAACAACGGTCGTTGCTAGGCAATGACTGAGTAGCGATAATGTGGGCATCCCAACAGACACAAAAGCAACAGGGGAACGGTGTTTTCTTACGAGGCCCGGCCCATATTTTATAAGCAGGACATGTTAGTGGACAAACTGTCTGGCGGTAAACTGCAAGGTAAAAGTAAAAGCTACGCCTCTAACTGGCTGTGAAGGACCATGAGGTTGTGAAACGCTGAGGGTCCCACATTTGCTTTAGCTAATCGGCTCACAGATTAAACGAAACGTATAGTAAAGTCCGTGTACGTAAACATTTGTCTGATAAATTTCCTCTCCAGAATGGTCTAAAACAAGGAGATGCTTTATCGCCACTCCTTTTCAACCTTGCCTTAGAATATGCAATTAGGAAGGTCCAGGAAAACAAGGTGGGACTGAAATTAAACGGGACACATCAGCTGTTGGTCTACGCCGATGATGTGAATCTACTGGGTGATAATGTAGATACCATAAACAGAAACACACAAACTTTAATTGACGCAAGTAAAGAGGTTGATCTAGAAGTAAACACAGAGAAAACTAAGTATATGTTGCTGTCTCGTCACCAAAATGCAGGACAAAATCATGACATAAAGATATGAAACAGATGTTTTGAAAATGTGGCACAGTTCAGATATTTGGGAACAAGGATAACAGATCGAAACCTGATTCAGGAGGAAATTAAAAGGGGATTGAACTCGGGTAATGCTTGCTACCATTCAGTCCAGAACCTTTTGTCTTTTCGTCTGTTGTCCAAAAACACAAAAATTAGAATATACAAAACTATAATTTTGCCTGTGGTTCTGTGTGGGTATGAAACTTGGTCTCTGACGTTAAGGGAGGAACATAGACTGAGGGTGTTTGAGAACAGAGTGTTGAGAATATTTGGACCGAAGACGGATGAAATCACAGGAGGTTGGAGAAAACTGCATAATGAGGAGCTTCATAACTTGTACTCTTCTCCAAGTATAATTAGAATGATCAAGTCAAGGAGGATGGGGTGGGGTCATGTAGCACGAATTGGGGAGACGAGGAATGCATATAGGATATTGGTGGGAAAGCCAGAAGGAAAGAGACCACTGGGAAGATCAAGGCGTAGGTGGGTGAACAATATTAAAATAGATCTTAGGGAGATAGGGTGGGATGGTATGGATGGGATAGATCTGGCTCAGAATAGAGACCAGTGGAGGGCTCTTGTGAATATGGTAATGAACCTTCGGTTCCATAAAATTCTGGAAAATTCTTGAGTAGCTGCAGAATTGGCAGCTCCTCCAGAAGGGCTCCGCTCCATGAGTAAATTAGTAAATCGGTTTACAGATGGCGGTGCGGTTGTAAGCCTTATGCGTCGGCCGTCCTTTATCCCCCAGGAAGATTCTTGGTACTCATCTGTTAGAAGCTGGGTCGCCCCAGGGCCATAGTGCGGCTGGAAAGATTAGGTCAATTGAAAATTCCAACGACCTCATCGGGATTCGAACCCGAGATGGTTCGTGAATCGATACGAAGGAGAACGTCCGACGTTGGAAGCTGCTATCAAGCAACGGCTTGTGGAGACTGTAACAGACTGAGGACACTAATATATGTGTGACAGTGATTTGTAACGTGTTCTCAGGAGATGTGTGTTAAAGGAGTCAATAAATCAATTACCAATCTAACCCCCGTCTATAATCACACTCCATAAAATTGTTATAACAGAGTAACATTATTAAAGTAATGTGAAATAGCCAGTATCAGAAATCAGCTTGGAGATGGGGCACTATGACGCTAAAGAGATGGAAACAGATTGGTAGAAGGTACATCAAGTGGATTTATCAAAACTTTCACACGTGTCATATTCTAACAAATCTATCACTTCTGTTTACAAGCCACCGCGACTCTTCGGCTGTTTCCACAGATTGATATCCGTAACTCGTTTTTGATAGAAACTGTTGGTTAAGCACTGAAAAGGGGTGAGAGGCTTCAGCATCATTTATAATGGCTTATACCTTTCGGCCTATACAAACACTTCCCTTCAACCCCGTTTTCCTTGTTAAATCTAACTTTTCGATTCCCGTTCATACATGACAAGAATTGTGTATGTGCATTTGGATGGAGGAGATGGGTGTAGGGGCGGGGAGGCGTCTAAAAACGAGACAGCAAATACATCTCAATGTTAACATTACATACAGTTCTTGCGTCACTCAAAACATTGGATTCTGCTGGACACAGCTCAAGTAATATTTCACAGCATACCATCATTCTGAACAGTGCATTAGAGTGTTTCAGTACTACAAAAACCACTAAAATATATTCTGTATACAAACTCTTCCCTCCCATAGGGTGTAACAAAATAACGGAACGATTTATGATGCCAAACATCAGGATGGAAAATATCCTGACGATAAATGGGCTCATAATACGGATATTCAATGCTACGTCCAGAATAACCTGAGAGGGTTTTCGTACATTTTCGTTTTCCAGATTTTTCAAATATATAGGACGCTGAGGAGAACAGCTAGGCCTAAATGATATCAGAGGACTACAGTATAGAGCCAATTACGCAACGATGAATTTCATAACTCATCAAATATTACCCTTTTTTTCCTTTGGCGCTACAGCCCCAAATTGGGCCTTGGCCTACTTCCATGAAACTTTCCGTTTCACTTCAGTTTACTAGATTTTAACATTCGGTAAGACACCTTGGGCGGGTAATCAGCTCGTCGCAAGGCTTCTACCTAAACACAGGACAACACACACACACACACACAAACACTAAACATTTATGCCCTGAGTGGGATTCTAACCCACAGTCCCGGCTTCCGAGCGAACGAAGTCAATTCATACATTAGATCGCTAGGATACCGTAACCGGCAATGTTATCATTTAGGACGATCAAATTAAGACGGATATTATGGGCGAGGATCCAACGCGGAAGTGAATATCTTTATTCGGAAAACCGAAAGAATGAAATAGCTTTGAAGTCCGAGGCGTAAATTAGAGAATAATATTAAAAAGGAAGTGATAGAAAAAAACGGGCTAAAAGTGGATTGGATTCATCTGACTTAGGAGAGCAGCAGGCAGTGGGAGCCTGTGGACAATGGACTGAATCTTCGGTTTCCATAGACAGCTGAGTTTCATGACCAGTGGAGGATATCAGCTTCTTCATAAACTCTGCACCATGCAACATATAAGTTAAATAACTACGAAGCGAATGTAAATGCAGTGCCAACATTAGAAATATTGTGTAGCCTATATGAGATTTACCTCACAGACTGGACAATGTCCAACATAATGCTGCTGCTGCTAACATATGGGCTGTCAGGCATAAGATGAAATCCTGTATTAATTCAGTGCATGCCACAATATACTTAGCTAATACATGGGTTTGTTGCATAATCACGCGCACTCCACACTCAACACCCCAACCCCCACAATGTAACCATTGCGAGACATATATATTAATCCCCTTCCTCTTCATTTCTCATTCACCATGAAGGTGGTGACTGAAGTGTATGTCGAAACGTGGAAACAAGTTCAACATGCGTCGCCAAGTCTCGAAGTCAGAATTTAACTTTAGAAGACAAAGGGCGCGAGAGTTTATTTGCAATGAGCATGTTTCTGTCTGTCTACATCTGCACAACATGGCGGACGCCTGAGGAGGCCCTCAGAGACAACGAAGAGAGGAGTGGATGACTGAAACAGACCATAGGATGTATAATGCTAGAAATTCGGTCCAAATAACAACATTATTATTAATAATAAATATTAATTCAATTCATTTATTAAAGTGCTTGACAACAGCTAAAAGCAAAAAAGCTAATTAGAGGCAAATATTGAAGGAACAAAAAAAAAATGATAAGGTGTGGACATAGGAATGAAGAAAGAAATAGTAAAGAACAAAATAATAAAAGCTGAATGGCACAACATTACAGGTCTGAACAAACACCCTTATAATAATAATAATAATAATAGAGCCGGATAGAGAAGTTGGTATAGCGACTGGCTACGGGCTGGATGACCGAGGGGTCGCAGTTCGAGTCCCGGTAGTCAACAATTTTCACTTCTCCAAGTCATCCAGACCGGGCTCTGGGGCCAACCCAGCCTCCTATCCAATGGCTGCCGGGGGCACTCACCTCCAACTAGTGCTGAAGTAAAAAAAAAAATGTGAATTTATACATACACTCCCCCATACGCCTTCATGACTTAGTGTTTAATTAGTTAAACACAGCAGCAACTTTTAATTTTAATAAAAATGACATTTTCGAACACGTGTCGGGCGTACGAAATAATCTGTTTTTTACTAAATCTCGTCTGACAATAATAAAACTGTAACACGCAAACTAATTATTCTTCATAACATAAGTAGCATATTGTGACGTGAAAACTTATGATCCTGTAATTTCGAAGGATTTACAAGTGTCCAGTGCCGCACAACGCCGTCTGTCTGTCTGCACGATTGCAAGGGCTTCACTCAAATTCAGTTCATTCATTCAATGTCGCTGTCCGGTGAATTTCAACATTCTAATTCCAAACACGCCGATCGCAGTGGCCGCGCGGTCTTCGCTCTCTCGAATATTGGGATCGTGGGTTCGAATCACAATCAAGGCATGGATATTTACGATCATTCTGTGTTTGTGTTGTCCTGTGTAAGCAGCGGCCTTGCGGCTGGCTGATCCCCATCCAAGGAGTCCTACCGACTCTCTAAGATTAAGAAACTGAAGTGAAGCGAAGTGTTCTATGCCCCAAGTGGGGCAATAGGAATAAAAATAAATAGAATTCCAAAACAAAAAACAAAACAAAAAACAAAAAAAAAAGTTCTTTGAAATGAGACGTAAAAAGCAAAATGGCGACTTTATCTAGAACGACTCTTAAATTTCAGTACTTTATGGAGATCATATCACCAGCATAAAAGTATACGGGCGGTATCTTCAGAAAAATAACGATACCGGCACCAGGGGCCCACACTTGCAAATGTTGATTATGCAGATACCGACTTTACCGGTAGCACTAACTGTTCGGTATTCACTTTGTAACAACGGTCTAAATTCCAACAGTCGATTTCGCTCCCAACGTAACGCAGTCACTATCAATCGTATATGAGAAAGTAGATTAAGGTAAAAAGGAAAATGTATCCCTGTAACAGGCCGAGAAGGCCCATAGGGCTGTGAGACGTCGAGGCTCCCATATTGTCTCTAGACAATCGGCTCATAGATAGCGGTAAGTTTGTCAGCCTTACGCGCGGGCCGGCCTTTTCCCCCAGGAAGATTCCTGGTACTCATTTCTGTTACAGGTCGAGTCGAACCCAGGGCCATAGTGCAGCTGGAAGGATTAGGTCATCTCATCGGGACTCGAACACGAGACCTTTCGGCTTGTAGCATAGTGCCTCAACCAACCAAGGTACCGCGTGCCCCATATGAGAAAGGAGGTGCAATATAACTTTCTTTCTACGCAAAACATTTGCAATAATGACGCATTTAAGTGAGAATTAACTTTTGTGCATTAATAACAACACTTCACTCAGTTTGTTTGACAAAAGTTATAAGAACACGAACAGAAAAAAAGAGTAGCCTTAAAAAGTGCCATATTTTCGCTCAAAATTCAATACACAGTACTGTCACGTGATTTTCCGTGTCTGGATTTAGAATCGGTATATCTAAATGGGTTTTAAGAAATTAGTTTCCTTTTAAGCTACTTCTACACAAAACGGCTTCATATTTTCTGATCTCCCTGTAACACCCTCGCTGCTTTCAACTTCCCTTACAAGCAGTTTACATCATACGTCATAATACGCAAACGTTGCATGCGAATATAGAATTAATAGCATTTCGTAACGCGCCTGTGATTTATGACACAGCTCCTGGCGCGATGAGGACCCGCACATACATGGATACAAGTGCGATCCAAAAGCACCGAACGTGAGTCGACTCCTATTAGTGTCATGCATGATCTTGCTGTGACTGATGGGGCATTAGGAGCACTGTTTCGATCTGGGCCTAACAGGCCATGGGATGTTACTTCTTTTGGTACCCGTAATCTTCAGATGTATTTCTCTGAGAATTTTATTCAGAATCCTACGGCAGTCTTTTTTTTTTCAATGGATCTTTAGGGCCCTGGACTTCTATTCGGTTACGCAATCATTTTTCACAGATTGTAGGACTCCTAGACGAGTGATCAGCCCGCCGCAAGGCCTCTACCTAAACATAGGACTACATAAACACAGAATAAACGCATACACATAAAAAATCCGTGCTTTCAGTGGGATTCAAACCCAGCGTCCGAGAGAGTGAAGACATTCCATGCCAGACCGCGTGGCTGCTGTGACCGGAACAAGCAGTTAAGGTTCGGCCACACAGAGCGCTACGCTATGTTCGCTACGTACGCTGTGTACACTCTGCGACGCAGCTAACATAGGGAACAGCGTACGTAGCGTACCGAAGTCTGTGTGGCCAGTCACATTGGCAGTAAAGGGAGATATTTTTCTGTTCGTATAGCGAACATAGAGTACGTAGCGCTCCGTGTGGCAGAACCTTTATACGGTCATTTAAATCAGTGTTTAACCGCCGGGCCGCGGACCAGTGCCGGGTCCTCGTCTTCTAGAAAGAACAATTTTACGACCCCCGTCTGATCGGCATCTAATTTACCTTTTTCTTTTCGTTTGCCTACTCATTTATGTCTGATTAATATTCTTTCACGGCTCAACACTACTGTTACAGCAATTTGCTGAATTAATTCCCTAAGTTCTTACTGTTCGCATACTTGTATAATGCGGTGAAAATTCAAAGGGTAATCTCTTACAAACGTTCGTATTTTTTTCTCCTCACATATTCCTTTCCCATCTCTTCTATTTGTCCATCCTATCATTTCTGTCCTGCCACTCTGTCATGTTAGAACAGTCTAAGCAACTAAGGTTGACCCCAAATGTTTTAAACTTCTTTTCGAAGCCTTTCTCAGGTACCTTACAATGTCATTGTGTTCAACATTCTAGTGACCAGACACGAACCCAGTATATACTTAGTTTCGTCAGGGTTTATTCTAGTCAAGCTCCTCCTCCTTACTAGCTTGTGTGTCACTTTATAGGGATTCTTTTGTGTTTTCGCTCAGAAGATCACCGCCATCAGCACAAATCGGAAGCTGCAGTTCCATTGAATTCCAGCCTAAACTAATTACATTTATCATATCAGTAATTAATTGCATTAACTCATATTAATTAAAGTTTATCAGTGTAAGTGAGGTAAGTGAAGATATCCCTGTAACAGGCCATGGAGGCTCATACGGTTGTGAGATGTTGAGGTTCCCATTTTTTCTAGACAATCGGCTCATAGATGGCGGTAAGGTTATCAGCCCTACGCGCCGGCCGCCCTTTACCCTCCAAGAATATTCCAAAGAATGTCCTGATACTCATTTCTGTTAGAGGCTGAGTCGACCCCAGGGCCATAGTGCGGCTGGAAGGATTAGGTCAATTGAAAAAATTCAATGACATCATTGGTACTTGAACCCGCGACCTTCTGGCTTGTAGCATAGTGCCTGAACCAACTACGCTACCGTGTGCCCCATTATAAAAGTAATGCTGTGAAAATTAATTCCGAGACTCACAGAGCTCAACCTTATTCCCCCCCCCAAAGAAAATAACAAAATTCCCGGCACAGTGGATACTAGTGTAAAGAGATGAAACTAATTTCCACGTGTAATAACGTGATGTTCCTTGTCTCTCTCACCTTCAACTCACCAAACGGTATTTCGAAATGATCTGCTTCAGTATGAAAGATAAAAAAGTAATTCCGTACGTAACTCATCGCCTAATTTGCATGTAGGCCTAGACACAGAATTTAGAAGCATACGTACGCAGTTTAATGGTGGGAAAGCTCACTGAGCATGTTCACATATTTTCATAAGCGTTGCATCTTTCTATACTCTACAGCCAGAATCGCCTTTTCTAGCAGCCATTTATTTCCCCAGAGAACTGTGTGATAATTCGCTTTATAACCCTTCAGGGAAGTACTTAGTAGAAGCTATATTCTGGAAATTATTAGACCAGCTTCACACACTTCAACAGGAACAGAAAAGAATCCCCATTATCACAAAAAAAAAAGCCGGGGCTATCAAGACCTCATGACTGGAGAGAAAACCATCCCTTATTCTCCAATCCTCCCACCTACCCCAACAGTCTTCCGCACTTCGAAATGCACCCCTAGTTTGTTCTACGTCAGAAAACTCTCAACGCCCACTATTTACCCTCGACCCCTCACCTTTTTTCTATTTCCCTTTAAACCCTTTCTCTTCTTTGTAAAAAATCTTTGATAGAAGAATAAGAAAAGGAATGGAGAAAGAAAGAAAAAGCCAGACGTTCTACTTTCCTGCTAGAAGGCGGTGATCAGCAAACGGGCCGAACAGAGCCATTCTTCGAGCCAACCCTGAGCCTCTTGATGTGTTTCTTTCTTATATAGGGATGAGGTGATAACAGGCTCCAAACCTCTCCCCCCCCCCCAAGTTTTGTTTGCGAGGAAGTTCCTTGCTTCAAAACCCGTCTTCCTCTTCTTCTTCTTCCTCCTGCCGGAGGGGGATATTTAAACCAAGAGCATATTCAATGTGTCAGGCGTGGAAGCAAAAGATATAAGGAACGGCGACAACAGAAGAGATGCATGACCCGAATATAAAAGCTTCGTAATATTCATGGACCATGTATTATACAGACGGCTACTGAAAGGATGCGCTCCGTACATAAAACAGGGATGTACACACTAAACAATGGGGACACAACAATACAGTGAATATTTTCGCCATAAAACTCATATAACTCGTCCATTCCAGCAAAGAAGAAAGTCATAACAGGGCAGAGGATTTTACCTTCAGGAACATACGTATATTCAAGTGCTGCCTCTGATCTAGTTGTAGTAGTATTAGTTCCTTTACGCTTTATTGTACAACACAGTTTGTATGTAGATTATACAGCATCGAATGGTAGGATGGTGAATCGGAAAAGATTTGGAAGGAAGCGGTCATTACCCAATCGAGGTATTATTCGGGAATTTGCCACGGGAGGTGCCCCAGCTGAGAAACGAACCAAGCACCTAATAGTAACAGCAGCAGCAAAAACGACAACTTACACGATGTAGGGTATTACCTGAAAAGCTGAAAGAGTCACATGGCCAAGAAATTCGAATATAAAGATAAAAAAGTAAAGTTTCCATGTGCTTAATTAGTTAAGCGACACGCCATTAGGATGTATGGGAGAGTGAATGACCAGCTGAACCACACTTGACCTCGGCAGCAGATGGAGGTGAGCAGTCTTAGAGAATTCGAAGGCAAACGGTGTGTTCGTAAGAGAATGTCATTGTCTCCTCTACGACTAGGTCTCTTAGGTGGTAGTTGACCGAAAGTGAGTATGTTTCTTTCTCAGTGCCGCAAGCATGCTACATGTCCAGTCAAGTTACTTTATTGAAACTGTATAAATATAAGAACGAAAGCTGAGGAATATATTTAAAATTTATGTTACCACATAAAACTTCAAAATCCTACACGACAGCCATGTTGGTACTGTTTTCCATAGAAAGTTAAACGCATGAAAATGGGAACATACACAGCGGTTTGATGTTCATATCAAATCTTACAAAAACAAGAAGTTCTGAGAAAAACAGCCTACTTCCCTTGATATGACACGGACCGCATAAAGAACGATGCGTCCAAGAATTCTTCTACTGTTTCGTATGTATTCGTTGTCGCAGTAACGTTTTTACCTAGCAGTTGCATAACAACAATAGTAGAATGCACATAGACACACACAGATTAACGAGAGGGACTTATGAATTAACACAGAGACACACAGATTAACGAGAGGGACTTATTAAGTAACATAGAGACACACAGATTAACGAGAGGGACTTATGAAGTAACATAGACACACACAGATTAACGAGAGGGACTTATGAATTAACATAGACACACACAGATTAACGAGAGGGACTTATCAAGTAACATAGAGACACACAGATTAACGAGAGGGACTTATCAAGTAACACAGAGACACACAGATTAACGAGAGGGACTTATGAATTAACATAGACACACACAGATTAACGAGAGGGACTTATCAAGTAACATAGAGACACACAGATTAACGAGAGGGACTTATGAAGTAACACAGAGACACACAGATTAACGAGAGGAACTCATGAAGTAACATAGAGACACAGATTAACGAGAGGGACTTATGAAGTACTCCGTTGAGATCGGTAAACCTATCAAGTTTCATAAAGATCGGTTCAGATATTCAAAAGTTGATAGGGTGGATACACAGACCGACAGCATGATGATCTCATAAGCCTACTTCTATTTTTTTTTTCACGATGGCAAAAGTAGGCTAAAACGCCAAGTACTGTGTAACATATTTATGTGTAGTTGAATCATGCAACAAACATACATACATACAAATGCAGCTCGCTCACAGGTTTTGGGAACAATTAAAAAAGAAACGCTTCCTTCCGAATCTCATTTCATTACGTACAAAGGTACAAATCACGCATATAAAATAATGTACGTGGACATTTTTAAAAGTATAAATTCAAAATTCTTGCCTCCACGTCCCGTATACATCTATATGGTGCGCTATTTGAACACAGAGACAGCCTCTAATAAGATTTCCCCTGAAGTGCAAGACAGATTAGCAGAACCGGCAAAATCCATGTACCGAGACAGCTTTTCTCTGCCCTGCATATCAATTCACGATTCTCGTCGAATCGACTTTCATTACTTTTGTTCCTCTCTCTCTCCTTCACTCCTTCCCTACTTCACTCTTTGAGGTTATATTTCTGTTCTACTTCCAGAACTTGAAAGTCAAAAAAGAAAGAAAAAAGACGTTCCAGTTTTAAGTATTTGCGGACTGTCTTTAGGAGACAGCCAGACACCCTGAAGATGTACGCGACAAAGTAAGGAAGAGACGAACTGATACTACGAAGCTAAATTAACTTTATGGGACACACGTATGGATATAATTACAAAAAGGAATACAATCTGTTCCTCTATTACAGAATTTGTAACAACATACGGAACAGAGTCGCGGGTGATACAGAAAGTCATCAGTATCAGAAATGGGCTTTTGTACATGCATAATGGTTTCAGTATGAAGTTTTGAATGAGAATACGTTTAAGTATTAATGGGACAGCTGCAAAGCGACTGATACAATATAGACATGTTCGCCGAATGCAACAACACCAATTACCAAGCCAGATACAGTAATGGTATCCAGCAGCAAGCCGGAGAAGGGGCCAACACGACAAATCTGGATTTATGAGATACGAAATGCGAAGCCTGTCTGAGGAAGATGTACACAATCACGAGATACGGAAACGACGCGAGTAGAAACTCTCGATAAGGAAAGGGAGGGGAAAAGGAAGAAGGGCTATTCGTATCCAGTTTCCATTGCCTTCTTTAACATCTGTATCTTCCCATCTATGCATCTTCCTGCTGTTTCAACTACACGCCATATGATCTCAGAAGATTTCACATGTGGCCGCAATTGCTATTATGTTCAATATGCATAATAATCTCGCCTACTTTAATGTTTTCAGAATATTGTTAAAACATTTATAAACTAACAACAGTAACATCTTCCTTAAAGTGCGCACATAAGACATTTGGTTCTTTCTCAAGAGACAAAGAAACCGGAGCGTAATGCACAAAGGACTTGACTCTCTTCCAAGAGTTAAAGTGGCCAGAACGTCATAAACAAAGGATCTGACTCGTTCCCAAGAATTTAAAGTGGTCAGAGCGTAACATAACATACAAAGGACTTGAATCTTACCCAAGAGTTAAAGTGGCCAGAGCGGAATATACAAAGTATTTTGCTCCATCCCATGAGTTAAAGTGGCCAGAACGTAATATACAAAGGACTTGACTCTTTCCAACGGGTTACAGTGGCCAGAACATAATATAAAAAGGACTTGACTCTTTAAGAGCTAAAGTGACCAGAGCGTAATATATAAAGGGCTTGACTTTTTCCAAAGAGTTAAAGTAGCCAGAACCTTATATACAAAGGACTTGAGTCTTTCCCAAAAGTTAAAGAGACCAGAGCGTAATATGCAAAGGAATCGACTCTTTCCCGAGAGCTAAAGTGGCCAGAGCGTAATATATAAAGGGCTTGACATTGTCCAAAGAGTTAAAGTGGCCAGAACCTAATATAAAAAGGACTTGAGTCTTTCCCAAAAGTTGAAGAGACCAGAGCGTAATATACAAAGGAATCGCCTCTTTCCCAAAAGCTAAAGTGGCCAGAGCGTACTATATAAAGGGCTTGACTTTTTCCAAAGAGTTAAAGTGGCCAGAACCTAATATACAAAGGAATCGACTCTTTCCCAGGAGCTAAAGTGGCCAGAGCGTAATATATAAAGGGCTTGACTTTTTCCAAAGAGTTAAAGTGGCCAGTTCTACACGCCGAGCAAGTCAGAGCAGCTGTAATGATCATGATTCTTATGTGGGAGATACCAGCTTCGAAACTGGTAATCTATTCAATCATTCAGAGCGAGAACCAAAACTGACATTTAAGTGACGAGTGTCTGCTCCCCATTCCCTTCTAATTCACTATAGGGCACATATTCTTCATCTCATCTAATTATACGCTACAAAAGCCGTTAAATAGGCAAAGGATGAATTCGTGTTTAAAAATTGTGCTCTATATTTTAACTTTGCTCTATTTTTTGTTTAGGTACGTACGTAGGTGTACATCTCACATCACTCTGGACCCTAATTACAACATAACTGCCGCTTTTAAGGAAGGAAAAGAGAGGCAGTCCAAAGGACACGAACCAAATTGGTTCTAAATTTCAAAAAAGTCTTTTTAAACCACACTTGTAAGCAAGCTAATTATAATAAAATATAAATATTTTCATATATTCATGCACATTGCTGTAGTTGTTAAAAGATTATATTTTATATTCATGGCATTGTAATGATATTAACCAATCACACTGTAATAGTACTTTCCGCCTGTATTGATATATCCTTCTGAAGATGGTCTCTCTCAGACCGAAACATGTCAAGGGTGAAAGGTTAAAAAGGAAAGAAGAGAAACAATTATCAGTCGCACTGGACAGATTTGATAACCTTTTATAAGGGAAAATAATTGTATTTAAATTAATTTTGTTTACGAATGAATTGCAAAAAGTGCATTCCTTCAAAACGAGAACCTGGCGTACACAGCAAATGTCAACCAAGGATTAGGGGTGGCACATGGTGTTACACCCATAAAAGTCATCTAACTCCCAGCGCCATCCACTTTGCAAGGAGCTTTTGTTCTGGGACGCCTCCATTCCAGCAACATAAAACTTATATATTTTCATTACCGTGAACTACGAATAAAAACACATTTTATATTACGTAATCTTTTAGTATGTTTATATCCCATATTTTGCGTCTTCACATTTCCCAGAGTCCCTTTCCTAAGAATGTATAGATCTACAGCTCCTAATATGAAACAGTGAAAACTCCAAAGACGAAAATTTTTGTTTACCACTTCACTTTCTAAAATTGTCTGTAATTCTGAGTTCTGTATGGAACTTTACTGAGCAACTTCTGCAAACGTTCTGTTGCACTGCAGTCTCCAGTTCGTTACTTGCATCATCGTGAGACCTGGCTTCACAGTTTTCCCATACAATCCAATGAAAATGAGATTTGGTGATTCAGACAAAATCTAAAGAAAATGACAAAATGGGGCAGAGGTTCGAGGCAGCTGCATAGCCAATTTTGACCCACCTCAAAACTTAAAAAAAAAAAAACGTGGTTTTAGTCCGCAAGTGAACGATACCGACCGAGCGACCGCCGCTTGTCGGCGAACTTAGGGCCAACTGTTGTGGTGTCGCGTGGTCAGCGCAACGAATCCCCACGGCCGTTAATTTCGGGTTTCTAGACAGGAACCGCTACTTTTCCATTCAAGTAGCTCCTCAACTATCCTTATGAGGCTGAGTGGACCCCGTTCCAGACCCATTAACTCTCAGAAAGTCTGGTAGTGCCGGGATTCGAACACGGACCTCTGGATCTGTAGCCAGGAGCTCTGGCCACTAGACCACAGAGACGGTCACCCTTAAAAAATATGAACTGATGTGAGTAAAGAAGTCCGTCTTCTGGGATGTGGCGCCGTGTAGATCTTGTGTAAAACGTTTCGGAGGAACAGTTTGCAGAAGATCTACACGGTGCTACATCCCAGAAGATGACATTCTTCATAGTCACCGCCGTGAAAACCTCATGCGTCTTAATATGTGAAGGAAAATAATGTAGAATCACTAATTCAGTTCAGATTATATCTTGGTAAGCTGGCTCAGCCATCAAACTGACTTTTTTGGGCTGGGCAAGTGGTTCCCAAAGTGGGCTGTAACGTCCCACTCCCCTCTGAGGCGTTAAGAGACAAGGGAGTGGCAGGGGGGCCCTGGTGGTGAGCCCCTCCTAGTGAGCTGCTCGCAAATTTATGTTTCAAATGAGTTTCTGCAAAGAAGCGGTAGTACCCAAGAAAGTTAGGGAACAACTGGGCTAGTCGATCTGCTGTTCGACTCCTAGCAGGACAATTATTCCCCTTCAGTATGGCGTCCATATGGCTCTGGCTTCCATCCGGTGCGTACCGGAAGCTACGAGCACTTTCTGGGAGAGACAGTGGCCCGAGAGCGAAAGTGAGTACTCACCTCGTTCCACTTCTGAACTCGAAATGCGTGAGCATTTACTTCCATGTGTCAAATTCGCTTTCATGGAATAAAACTTAGGCACAGGTGAAGCTTTAGTGTATTGTCACGTGTAGGGATTTGCGTGAGTTACAGGCGGGTTTTGTATTGGACTTGTTGATACACACAACCCTGGACTATAGGCAACTGCAGCGCTATCGCTCATCCACACACTTTACAATTAACCATTACGCACGCGTTAGTGTTCTCAGTCTTCATCAGTCGTATCCCGGCAACGGATTTACAACAGTCTCACTGTCCCTTCAATTCATACATGAAGTCTTCCTTTCACAGCTTTCTTGCAATTATTCTGCAACTGCCGTTTCCGAAAACTCGACTTAATTCAATGCCTCTGCTCTCAAGCTCAGATCCCGACAGGCTAGCATCTCGAAACTCGACTCTTCACCGAACGACCTCAACTGAACTCTTCTTCATAGCCATTTTGCACGGACCACACAGAAAACACAGCCGCTGAACTGTTGGGAAGGAGTGTTTAAGCGCCCTTACATAGCAACGGAAGTTGCTTGTGTATTCGTTGTAGTTGGAATGTGTTTACTGAGATGTTGCCTAGCAATGAACGTATATTCTGACTTTACTATTCCGACTATCGGGCGTCATGTCACAATATTTCACTGCAGAGTTTGTAATTCCGGTTCCATGCAGCCACTGTTTCGTCTGATATATTTGTCTACCTTCTCAGCTGATTCTATAAAATCATAGGCAAATGTTACAAAACGTTAAGTTTAACATAGGGCGAATAACGCTAATAATTTTAAAATTTTAAAATTTGGAGAAAGAATTTAAAGGTTTAAAATTAGTACTAAGGATTTAATTATGGTGCCATTACAATAAAGTAAAATTAACGTGTGTGAAATAATCTACTAGCCAGACAGCTATCAACGGATTGGAAGTTGATAATGACAGGGAGAGTGTTTTAGATGTTAAATTTTGAGCTGGATGCAGTGTGACAGCGACGTGAGTGTTATACACCTGATGATGGCCGTCTGAGGCCGAAACATGTAGTGTGGGGAAGCAAGATCAAAGACACAAAATATATTGTTTGCACTTGAGACGGAGTTTATATCATTTATCGTATAGAGTGCAACAGGATGCTTAAATATAATATTGTTAAGTTTAAGTTTAAGTCGATGTCTGGGGCAAACTGAAACGAATGCATTTCTTAGCTTCTTGACTTACACCGATATGTTACAACAATCCTTAGGAGGGTGAACTACATCTGGCTGCGATAGCCCGGGCAAGTAACTAGCATGGAGGAAGCGAGAAAGTCATACAGAATTTTGGTGGTAAAACCCCACGACAAGCGTCTAGCTGTGAAACCGGTGTGATAACAGGACCTTACGAAAAGAAGTTGTAAGGAAGAGAGATGGTGGAACTTGTTCGTAATTGATGTTGTTGCATCTTTGGGGTCGGCAACCGCAGAATTAGTTATGTGATCAATCAGATAAGTCTTCCTTAAGCAAGAACTAGGCCACGCACCGCCGTAACGGATACTGTACACACATTCGTACGAATCGCGTCAAACATTCAGCCAATTGAATGAGTTTTAACATCTTGCGAAGGCGCATTCTGATCACATCCAACTACGAGGAAATACCTCCCATTAGGCAATTGTATCTACTACGTACATCAACTGACTCATCTTTTTTTTATTATTCCTTTTAATGATTTTTTTTTCGCCGGAAGGGAATTCTCACTGCACGGAATCCGGCTTTAAGACTGACTGAATCATCTGTTAAGGGGAGAGGTTTTTGAAGCTGCAGTGGAGGGGATAGCGAGAATGTCTGTCAAGCTTTCAGAGAGCAAGACTGGCGTATGCCACACGGACATTCCATTGCATTATGCGATCGCATTGTCTGTTTCATTCTTCGTGAGATAATGTTTCAAGTGGAACTCCATTCCAGCAGCGTAGTAATTAATTATTTCTACTGAGAATGTCAAGAGTTCTTAAATCATTAAACAGTTTAAGTATGAATGGATAGAGTATAATATTGTAACATGTTGCGCAACGGAGAACCCCTCCCTACCCAGCAGCAACGTGGCAACTCAGGCCACAGGCGCGTGGCGGTAACATAGCGCTCCCTCCCTCCCCTCCGCGGTGACGTAACGCGCAACGCTACGTACCCGTAATCAACTTCATACTGTGACGCGGAACGCAACAGGCACCACTGCGACTATATAAGGGAACTGCACAGCAGCTACGAGTCAGTTGTACTGTGACAGCCGCCGAGTTGTAATGTGACAGTCGCCGAGTGTGTTATCAACGAGTTCTCAGTTCGCAAGTTACGAGCTACAGACGCGTGTGCGAGAATCAGTGATAGTTCGGGATAACCAGTTATATCTGGAGTGTGTAATTCAGGGAGACTTGTATAGCTCCCGCGTTATTAGTACGTGAAGACAAGTGAAGACTGTGTTAAGAGATTTTGTTGTAGGGTTTGTAAACTGTGGAAACCCGTAACATTGTTATAATTAATTGTAGCCGATAGTTGTAGATTGTTGAATAAACCAGTTAACAATCCGAACGGCGTCTTCAGTAACGAAACACGTTACAATATTATATTTCAGCATCCTGTTGCACTGAGTCATAACTTATAGTCCCATTTCCCGTCTATAGTGTAAAAATATTAATTTAATAACATCAATTCACACTTACTTCACTAAATCTTCGTTAAATGTTTAAAATGTCATAAAACTTATTAAAATATCAGTACATTTGATGTTTATGCTACGTGTTTCAGCCACACAGGGCCATCTTCCGGCAACGTAACTTTTAAAGGGGTCTACTGCATTCTGCACTCAGCCAATTAGTATTCATTAAGGCAAGTCGTTGTTACAATTATTAATTTTCAAATTCTGATGTTATAGGATTTTATATTCTGATTTTCTCCCTATGTTACGTATTGCGTCTGTTTTCGTGTCCCATTGTGTGCCGCTCACTTAACTGTGTGTATGTAGTGTTGTTTTGTGTTACTTGAACAGATACATTAATAATTTAATGACATTTTAAACATTTAACGAACATTTAGTGAATTAAGTGCGAATTAATGTTGTTAAATTAATATTGCTGCGTTATACACGGAAAATAAAACTACAGGGTATACACATTTTATAATCTTCATTCATTCCGTTGCTTTGGCATATACAAATCTTTTTACCTCCTCAAGGAGATACAAAAGCCTAAATTACGAGTTGAAAATGCAGAATTAATTTTGTACAGCGTGTCTACAATGAAACGCCCTTATTTTGAAGACGTTTTAAAGATTGGTAAATTTCTTTTCTTCTTCTTCCCCAGGTGTTGAGGGTCTCCTGCTTGTTACACGAGTTCAAATTCCCGCATAAATTTTTGGGCTACCTCACGGGCCACCGTTGGGACGCCGTTGTCACTTCATGAAAAGAAGGCGCGAGTTGCTGTGTGGTTCTCTAAGTTTAAGTTCACTATGAGGGTGTAAAGCAGAGCCAGACGCAAAGAGAATCAGAGCAGGGAAGAACAAGTTTCTGGAGACTGGGAGCGTCTTGAAAGGACATGGAGGAGACCGACGTGTCTCCGATGAGAAGGTAAAGAACGTCCGTATGGCGTTCATCCGAAATCCAAAGAAGTCAATTAGTCGGGCCTCACGGGAGCTGCAGATGCCATGAGCAACTGTACATAAGGTTCTCCGAAAGCGGTTGTGACTCCATGTGCACAAGGTGCAGATTCTGTAGGAGCTGAAATCAGAGAACCCATGGCGACACAATTTTGCCTGTGACATGCTTGACCGGATTGGCTGAGACCCCAACTTTCTGATAAACATCATGCTTTCCGACGAGGCCACTTTTCACGTCTCTGGCGCTGTAAACAGACATAACGTTCGGGCATGAGGATCACGGTAACCGCACAGTCATGTAACATGCGCGATACAGTCCGAAAGTGAACGTTTGGTGTGGTGTCATGTGCAACATGATCATGGGACCGTTTTTCTTTGAGGAGAAGACTGCCACAGGTACCTCATACCTAGGCATGCCTTTGCTCGGCTGAAACACCTGCAGCCACCTCCACCCCACTCGTCGCTAGACGTGCGGCGAGCTCTGAAAGCAGCACTTCCAGGCCGTTGGGGAGGACCAGATTGGCCTCCACGTTCCCCTGACATCACGCCGTTGGACTTCTTGTTGTGGGGCTACGTCAAGGACAGAATATTTGCAGAACCTCCACATCAAGATAGACAGGTGGCACAATATCTGCCCCATACAAGAGGGACGATGGGAGGACGAACACGAGCCTGCATGGTTTATGAATTTTAATTACTGACAATACAAAATTTTTAGTTAGCATCAAGAAATTTTAAATAATTTTTTAAAAACTTTACATTCCCAGGAAACTGCTGTGTTTGTGAAATGTTTTATTTTGTGTACTATGCATTGTAGCATATAAGTGTACGTACTTTACGTCTAAACAACTTATGTGAAGGTGGTTTCCTATTTGTAGTGATGTTTGCCCTCTGAAGATAGTCCGCAGAGACCGAAACATGTAAGGGTGTTCAGTTTTCATGTAGTAAAAAACTTACAGGTCACACTGGACAGAGTGATTTATATTTGTAAGTGTGATTGTTCTTTGCTATCAAGTCAAATTTACTTGTTTATTCACAAAATGCTTCGGCATCACAAGGTCATCATCAGGTATGTTATTTATACTGTCACGTATTTAGGGGTGTGTCACTATGGACGGGGTATGGATTGGTGAATGGATTTATTGCCCACTTGTATACGCCACTCGGAACTACATTTTACAGATCACTGACATATACAGACTAGTGTCCTTAGTCTATTACAGCCTCCACTCGCCGTTTCCTGGCAAAAGATTTAGCAATGGGAAGATTCTTCACCTTTCCTCACTAAAGTCCACTTGTCACAGCCGCTCGTGCAGAACTCTGTCAACTAACAACTCGACTGTGCCCCAGGTTGGCGGCCATTTCACACCAGCCTCCTAGTCTTATTCTCACAGACTGACAACTGAAATCTCATTCACCAGGGAGCTACTTCACGTCACTTCACTTAACTGAAATCCTGACAACTCTAACCAACAACTAACTATGTGTATTTGCTTCAAACTGTCCTGCTCATAACATCTCTGCATGGACCACATAGAAAACACCGTTTCCACTATTATAGTCCAACAATACATCGACCGCTACACAGAAACGGGTGTCTCTTTATTCGCCTACTGCATAGCAACAAAGCCACCGCTAAGCAACGGGTCTACACGTTACAATATAAGTTTTTTCGTTGCATTTCTTCACGTTGAGAGAATCCTAATTAAAATCGCTTAAAGTTAATCCTTGAATTAGTTAAAAGACTGGCATTAACATTTACAATATTATATTAATATATATTAATAACAGTACTTGAAAAATTAGCTTTACTAACTCACTGCATAAACCTTAATTAATATAGTGACCTATTGCATTGTGAACTTAAAACGCTTTTGCTCTGAGCGTTCTGAGATGGTTCCGCGATCGACACGGATGTGTCTCTCTACAGGGAGGGGAGAGGAACCTCAAGTTCTAGTCACGGTCTGATGACCTTAACCCTCCCCCTTCTCAATTCCCTAAACTACCCTCACATATAGCATACATATAACTTGACTGTACACTCTCTCCACCCCTACAGCCTGAACTACCCCTACGGCCAATTCATTTCCACAAACATACACGTACACATATCAATTGCGGGAAGGGAAAAACGCCCTTGTATCCTGGCGTTCAGAAACAGATGACATACGAGTTTAACTTTGCCATATTGTTTTTCTTAGGTTCTAGTAAATCGGCTGTAAAACATATTTCAGGACCCCATTTACTCTCGTTACATTATTTCCGCCTGTGGAGTTGGCTCTGGCTGTTGTATCTCAAGTCACGACTCCGGCTGCCGGGGACAGGCGCAGTCCACAGGAAACTGCGCGTATGAGCACGTGGACAACTGACATTTGGATGTGACGTTTTGTGTGAGTTATTTTACGAAACTGTCAGTAACGAGATTATAAAGCGGCGAATGAGAGGTAAGTGTCGAATTGGAGAGGATCTGAAAGCTATCGGTCAAGATAGTACTATCCCAGTACTTGCCAGGAAGTACTACGGAAAATCACTAAAATTTCGGTCTAAGCCGTGCCCCGCCACGATTCGAATCGAGACCCTCCACAATACGAGTCTAGAGTGTTACTGCCATGTAAATACGTTCGGCTAGTGGCTGTGACATGGAGTGGGATGGTTAAGGAGTACAGTGAACAAAACAATGCGGGACTGATCATCTGCGGCCACTTCTGGCCTATTGTACCAGCCCCAGATGATAGGTGAGGGTGATTGTGGAGCAATTGGTGGAATGAAGATTAGCAGGGGAAACCGAAGTACTCGGAGAAAACCTGCCCCAGCGTCACTTTGTCCACCACAAATCCCACTCGACCAGACCCGGGATCGAACCCGGGCCGCCGCGGTGGGAAGCCAACGATTAACCGCTTGAGCTATGGTGCGGCCTAAATCCTGGAGTTGGGCTGGAAGCTATGGAGAAGGAAAAAATGTGTCCTGTTCCCACCAGAAATCGAATCTCGGTTCCGCGGTCGTCCATCCTGTGGTCTAGCCGCTGATTGACTATTCCAAATGGACAATATACATCAGAAATGTAGCTGGCTTTTGTTGATTATTAGATAATACTGCCAATTAAGTGAGAGTACATATCCTTCTGATGTACTAACTTATGATGACTCGCTCATATCCACTTCAAGACATGTCACTACACTTTAAGATATAAACTGGAGGAAACGAATCCCTTGATTACATTTGTGCAGTAAGATAAAGCTGCTGCATTAGTGTGATGTTAGGAACAATTAGTGCTCACAGTGACACTGAAGGCAGTGAAACCACAAAATCGCATTATGTCGCTGTAGCGACGCTAGAATGTTTCGCATCACCCCCCCCCCCCCCCCCTTTAACAACGTTCTCCCCTCAGCTCTTCCCGCGCCTGTGCTGCGAGTAAGTNACAACATTTCGCGAGTTATCAGGCCGCGCGCGGGGAACACCGTAAATGGCAGGCAAAGGCCACGACATTTCACGAAAAATGACCAGTTCAGTTTCTGAGCGCAGAGAGATTAGACGGCACGTGACGTCACTATTATAATTCTTACTGTCCATATAAAGTGAACATGGTGAAATATAAAACAACGTTACGGTCATGTGATCGAACAGTATGAAATGGACGAGTGATGTAGCACACACGATGGATGAGAAATGCATGTTCAAATATTTGTCGAAAATTCTCAACTGAAAGATCAAACTGAAGATTTAGGTCCCTTAAGCAATTACGATTTTCATCCATACTGATCCATAACAAGTATATACATGAGAACATAACGGGTAATTCTAAATTATTGTCGGGGTTTCAGTGGTCTATGAACGGAAACCAGAATCATCATGTACAATGAAGTTTTACTGTATTGTAACGCGTATAGCTAGGCAACGGCGCGATAAAATCTTATCGCTTAAGGTGACGCAACACTGGGACGAATATCTATAGCTCGTTTCTAGACAACAATCAGAGCGCGAATGGACTGGCGAGATAGCTATCACGTGACTTGTTTTCAGTGTGTTCTTCGTCATGCAACAATGGAAGGGCTGTGTTATCTGTGCGTGGTCCGTGCAGAGTATATGAGGGAATAAGGGAATGGGCGCCCCAAATGGACAGGCCAGTAACTTTCATATAAGAAAAGAAACAAAAAAAATCTGGTCATGAGCCCCAAGCCGGGGCTCGACACCAAAACAGACTGACTGACTGACCGTCAGTCGCAATGTGACTTACACTTGGAATTGACTTCACTTGAGTTCCGAAGTTCCAAGGGAACAGCAGTGTAACCAGAAGAAGAATCAGAAGACAGCGTGTGATGTTTCATGCGCTATAGTTACAGTAATATTGAGAGTGCAAGAACTAACTGTAGTTACGACTAGTGAAGATCCAGTAAACCAATTCACCAATCCAAACCCACGTCTTAGTCACTGAAACACGTGAGAGTATGATGTATACCATAAGCCATCAGTGACATCTTGATTAAGTTCGACATGAGAAATCTTTGCATAACGTTAGTCGGACATTCCGATTTTCAGCCATACGCGTCAGTTCGAATACTGTTTCACCTAAGGCCACGCGACGCCTTCTTGTGAACTATAATCATACTCAATTTTTATGTTAAATTCTTTTAACATGGGTGCTATTTTTCCTTCGTATCCAGTGCAGTATTCTGACTGCACGTTATTATTAATTATGAATTCTGTGCATTGCTGATAAGGCGTTTATACAATGCCGGAAGTACGCTAAATAAACTGCAGAGAATGTCCTTGACAATTCTGTTCACAGCATAAAGAAATACAATCTTCCTAATTTTGTTGAATGTGTACAGTATTCAATAAGTCATTTCTAACTCCGTGCAATGCGATTCACTTTGCAACAGCGGACGTACAAGCAATCCCTCTGCAATAAATGAACATCAAGTCTATTTAGATACAAGAATTATAAACAACACATTACCACTTTCACTTTATAAGTACCTATAACCTGAACTATCTAAAACTTGTTTCCTTCGAAATTACAAGCATTCGAAACTCAACTGGAGGACCCAGAGAAAGAAGAATGCGCCGAAGGATTAAATCTATGGCACTTTTAGAACCCACCCCAAAAAGACATCTCTCCTAAAGAAGCAGTTCTGCCAACTGCACATTAATCTAACCAGGTTAACAATAAATCACTACAACAACAAAACAGTTCTAGGAGGTTCAAGACGTATTCATTAGTAAAGGAGGAAAGTCAGGGGGGGGGGAAGTAAAGAAAATTTATGATGCTTATCACTTAGCTGAAGTAATTATTTTCGCCAAAACATGAGCAAGAGGACAACAGGGTGGCACATAAATATCCCCAAATGACTGGTCAGGCTATTTCAGAAGTTTCTGGTTGTGAGACATGGTTTCATGAAGAATGGAACGATGCTGTATTCTGAGATTAATACGGTCAACACAATAAGGCTAACGAAGAAAACAGTTCGGTATTACATAAACCTGAACAGCAGTTCCTAACGAAAATCGAACCTTAACTCCAAACTAAGGATCTACAGGCTAAGAAGGAAATGCATTTTATATGTCTACGAGTTTTAAAGTTGTAAGGTAATAATGGCGCAAAGGAAAGCTAAAATTCTTTCAACACAAGAAGGAAAATGAGGAAAACAATTCGGTACATCACCACCAAGAACAGCCCTACCCCTACCCAAATTGAGAAATTTAACTGTAAACATACGTGTAGGCTCTACTAGTTTAGAAAGAAAGAAATTTTACTCGTACTTACTTACTTACTTACTTGAGAGCTGTGCTGAATTTGTTGAACATTTTTAATATGAGGACATGTTACGGCCACATGGGGACACCATTACATATATATTTAAATGATTCGTATAAATTGATATACCATGTATTTCGTTAAACTATCACCACACCAAAGATAAATTTTTCAAATAGCTGTAAACCCTAGTAACATGTACAGTACAATGTGCGGTGAGTTCAAAATATTTCGTATACTAGCTGTTTTCAAGAAAATTAAAGAAACAGATTTTGAGATTAGTGATAAGTAAAAACACAACATTAAGAGTATCCAAAATAAATTCGCCTGACAATCTTTATGCAGAGACACAGATTATCAAATTCTATCAATATTCAATAGGCAGTTTCGGAGACAGAATATGTGGACGGACAGACAGACTCTCAAGGACTTGCCCATACGCCTTTACTTTGGGCAAGAATGCGCTAAAAAGTAAGGTGCTTATGTAAAAATTATATTTTGATATGTCAGCGTATTGCCAGGCAACGGCTCAATAAACACACTGCAGTACATACATGCAACAGAACGACGGGGTTATGCAATCCGTTTCTAAGCAACGGCTAGGTAAAAACACCGTTAAACAGCAGTATAGCGGCCACGTGACGTGTTTTCTATAAGTCCGCGAGGAATATTTATAGGGGACAAAGAAGGTCAATTTGTAGTCAGTCGTAAGCAGGAGGAGCGAAGTAGAAGCTAAGAGCAGTTGAGTACAGATTAGGACAGAGGAGGACAGAATAATTGAAAACGAAACGACAGGAAGACTTCACAGTGATTTTCAGTGCTAGTTTCTTTCTTGAAATCCGTGGCCAGGAAAAGGATAGTGCAGACCGGTGGGAATAGACTAAGTTTATTGTGGAGTGATTGTAACTTGTCTAAATCAGCAGTAAAAAGAAAATGTAACGCTATCCCTGTGACAGGCCGTAAAAGAGCCCATAGGGTTGTGAGAGGTCGAGGCCCCCACATTTTCTAAGTCAGTCGGCTCATAGATGGCGGTGAGGTTGACGCCCTTTCCCCCAGGAAGATTATCTTACAGGCTAAGTAGAACCCAGGGACATAGTGCGACTGGAAGGATGATGTAAATAAAAAGCTCATCGAGACTCGAACCCGCGACCTTCATGTTTGCAGCATAGTGCCTCAACCAACTACGCTCACGCGTAACCCCGCAGTAGTGTAATAATTGCAGTTACGTCCTGTAGGTAATTACCAATCCAAACCCCGTCCTTAGTCACTGATACACTTGACGATATTATTAAACTGGGAATGTAGAAGAATTGAAACTTTATTCAAAATACAGGTAAAGACATTCACAATTGATGGCCTGCTAACAAACCCCAAAGTATATTATCAAAATAATATAGTAACAGATTACTCCATTAAATAATGGTTTAAATTTAGCTTCATCTGCATAATTTTCTTACCACATTACAGAACAGAGCGAAACACCTCTGCTTAGCAGCAAGTTGCGTGCGCCTGCAAGTTCTTGATTAGACTTCCACGCCGCAAAGCTACGTCAGATAAGTCACACCCCTTCAAGGCGTCACTCCCACCTCTGGAAGAAACGTGATTTGTAGGAACCGTTCATGGAGGGTTAAAAGCGGCGATCTTACATACCAAGATTTGGTTCCTGTTTCTCGGTATTGAATCTGAAAGACGAAGGCCGTAGTACAGACGTTTCGGAGATCCTTGGTATGTCCATCTTCAAGACAAAATGACACCCAAACGATCCTAGCCGACAAAAGAATCAAGTAATACCAACTGCTGTAAACTTTATCATATTGAATATCCAATTCACAAAAACGTTTTTACAGACTTAAATATTCACGACCTCGGAAAGTTCTTCAAATGAAATTTGTAGATATTAATGAAGTCCATATATTAGAACATACAAAAATGCAGTGCAAGTGGAGCTATTTCTGCGAAAAACCATGTTCCAGTTGAGCGTCATATAGAACAGAGGTTGTATTAGACATACAAAAAAAAAAACAAATCCTAAGCCTGCAGTCCGCAAGCGAACTATACCGACAGAGCGATTGCCGCTTGTCGGGGAAGTTAGTGCCAACTTTTGCGGAAAGCGGGTGTCGCGTGGTCACTGCAACCGATCCCCAAGGCCGTTAATTTCGGTCTTCTAGACCGGAGCCGCTAATTCCTTGAAACAGCTCCTCAATTATCCTCACGAGGCTGAGTGGACCCCATTCCAGACCCACTATTTCTCAGAAAATCTGGTAGCGCTGGGAATCGAACGCGGGAACTCTGGATCTGTAACCACGAACTCTGACCACGAGACCACAGAGGCGGTGGTATTGGACACACTGGAACCAAAATTAAATTCTCAGGAAAACAACTTTTGCCCTGTTCCCCGTAAATAAAGAAGTTTAATCGAAATCCATCGAAGAGTTTCAGAGTGTGACATGTGACCATTTTGCATTCAATTTGAGTGCTGTGTAAACAGCTCATTATAAGAGTTTATACGGTTATTGGCAGGCACAGCCACTGGCTGCAGGAGCACGGCTAAGGAGATCGAGGGCGAAGTTGGAGGGAGAGGTTATCGCAGCATTGCTATAAGTTACTCTCAGTATAAGGCCAAAATTAAGAGTTCCAGAAAAACATTGGTTACAGAAGCTGCTAAAACGGTAGGCTAAGTAGCTTATTAAATAAGACAGTTTAAAAACTGGATTTCGAGAGATCGTTTCGAAGTTCTGTATGAACATGTGACCGCCTCTGTGGTCTAGTGGCCAGAGATGCTGGCTACAGATCCAGAGGTTCCGGGTTCGATTCACAGCGCTACCAGATTTTCAGAGAAGTAGTGGGTCTGGAACGGAGTACACTCGGCCTGTTGAGGATAACTGAGAAGCTATTTCAAAGAAAAACAGCCGTGGGAATTCGTTGCGCTGACCACGTGACAACCTTACTTGCTTATTTACTTACTCATGGAGTTGAGCCCTTCTGGAGGAGCCGCCAAATCTGCAGCTACTCAAGAATATCCCAGCATTTTATGGAACCCGAAGGTTCATGTCCGTGTTCACAAGAGCCTTCCACTGGTCCTTATCCTGAGCCAGATCAAACCTATCTCTCTAAGATCCACTTCAATTTTGTCCACCCACCTGCGCCTTGGTCTTCACAGTGGGCTCTTTCCTTCTAGCTTTCTCACCAATATCCCATACGCATTCCTCGTCTCCCCCATTCGTGCTACATGCCCTGCCCACCTCATCCTCCATGACTTAATCATTCTAATTATACCTGGAGAAGAGTACAAGTTATGAAACTCCTCATTATGCAGTTTTCTCCAAACTCCTGTCACGTCATCTCTCTTCGGTCCAAATATTCTCCTCAACACCCTGTTCTCAAACACCCTCTGTCTATGTTCCTCCTTTAATGTCAGAGACCAAGTTTCACACCCATATAGAACCACAGGCAAAATTATAGTTTTGTATATTCTAATTTTTATGTTTTTGGACAGCAGACGAGAAGACAAAAGGTTCTGAACTGAACGGTAGCAAGCATTACCCGAGTTCAACCTCCTCTTAATTTCATACTTAATCAGGTTTAGATCTGTTATCGTTGTTCCCAAATATCTGAACTGTGCCACATTTTCAAAACATCTGTTTCCTATCTTTATGTCATGATTTTCCCTACATTTTGGTGACGAGACAGCAACATATACTTAGTCTTCTCTGTGTTTACTTCTAGACCAACCTCTTTACTTGCGTCAATTAAAATTTGTGTTGTTCTTTATGGTGTCAACATTATCACCCAGTAGAATCACATCAGCATAGGCCAACAGCTGATGTGTTCCGTTTAATTTCATTCGCATCTGGTTTCCTTGGACCTTCCTAATGCGTGACACCCTCTATCCGCTAAAGTTGGCACTAACTTCGCCAACAAGCGACAGTCGCTCGGTCGGTATTGTTCGCTTGCGGACTGAAAACATGGAGTTTTTTGTTTTTGTTTTTGTTTCTTCCGTGAAAATGTAATGTAAATGTATGCTCAGATTTGCGTAGGATAGAAACAGAAAGAACAGGTACATCTCTCTTTATGCTCTAATTAAAATGTGAGGACTGCGCTGCTTCCTGCCAGGTCAGATCAGCTCCATTGATAAGTTCTCAGCGCACTTTGCCTACGACAGCCAATTCACTCTCCAGTGTTCTCGTTACTACAACGTGTATTCAACAGAACTCTTCATTTTAGTCTGCTGCCACGATGATGGGTCTTATCTTGGCATATGCAAGCTCTGATTAAATCTAATGTTAACCCCATCTGCAGGTAACACATGTCTGGGGAGCAAATGCAACCTGAAATCGTAGTAACATAAGGGGATCGGCAAACTTCACATAATAATAAGTTAAATTGAAGGTCGGGCGTTAGAAATTAAACCGAACATAAAGATCGTGTTGTTAAGGCCGCGCCATAGCTCAAGCGGTTAGTCGCTGGCTTCCCACTACGGCGGCCCGGGTTCGATCCCGGGTCTGGTCAAGTGTGCTTTGTGGTCCAAAAAGTAGCGCTGGGGCAGATGTTCTCAGAGTACTTCGGTTTCCCCTGGCAGGCTTCACTCTTCCAAATTATCCATCATCATCGTCCAGGGCAGGTACAATAGGCCAAATAGCGCCGGCAGTACTTTAACCCCCAGGAAATTTCCTGGTACTCATTTCTGTTAGAGGCTGAGTCCACCCCAGGACCATAATTCGGCTGGAAAGATTAGGTCAATTAAAAATATCCACTTCATTGGGACTCGAACCCGCGACCTTCCGGCTAGTACCACAGTGACTCAACCAACTACGCTACCGAGTTCTCCACATAATTTGTATCTTTCATCACATATTATTAGAGTGCCAAAAATAAGGAGGATGGCATAGAGGGGGCATGTAGCACAAATGGGGGCATAAGAAATGCGTACACGAGAGTAAGGGAAAACCTAAAGACTTAATAGGATCAGGGTAAAGTACAGTGACGGGCTTTTGTGAATACCTTAATGAGACTTCGGATTTCAAAAGGACACCAATTTCTTAACAAGCTGAGCGACTATCAGCGTCTTGACAAAAACTGTGCTCAAGGAGGGCGTAGGTTCGGATCAAGAAACAACCTCCAACCAACCAAACAAACAAACAAACAAACAAACACTTTCCTGGCGATTACAGAGAAACTGTTCTGATGGCCTCGGGATCCATTTCCTCCCTTGAAGGCCCCTTCTATTCTAAACAACGTCTTGCCCCAGTCTGGGTCACGTGGGGTATTTCTTCTCCATGTACTAGCAATCTCTACTTGGCGCTTATCAACTCCTGCTACAGAGGGCGGGGCATCTGGCATGTAATTAATACAGATGATGATAGCTACGGTCTGTTAATGGACGAGGCAGTAAATTGGATTGCGTCGGTTCCCAACATTCTCCCTGCTACAACCGACTATCTGATTTCTGCCCATGTCCCGGTCTCCCGCCTTCTGACGACAATATCGTGGGTTTACTATCATTTCGGGTGGTTCACGACAGGCCCAATACTGCCCACATCTGATACGACTAAAGTAAATTACGTTACTGAAAGGGTTCTCAAACTCTGTGATACCAAGATCCCCTGATATATTATATAAATTTATGTAAGTCTCATCTCTTTCAGTCACCAAGAAACACAGTTCTGCACGTGGCAGTGCGGTGCCAGCGGTAACCTCTGCAGTTTTACAGCCTCTCTACACATTTAGTTTCCTCCTTCGGCTCCCACTTTGGAGGACAGGGCTGATGTCTCAGTTACCTTATCACTTTACAGACTACAGGACTCCTTGGACGTGTGATCAGCTCGTGGCAAGGCCTCTACCTAATTACAGTACAACACAAACACAGATAAACGCATACACACGCACCCAACATCCATGCCCTAAGTGGGATTCGAAACCACGATCCCGGCTTCCGAGCGAGCGAAGACAGTACATGCCTTAGACCGCTAGGCTACCGCGACCGGCCCTCTACACATGTAACCTATAAATTGGCCGCGCCATAGCTCAACCGGTTAGTCGCTGGCTTCCCACGGGGGCGGCCCGGGTTCGATCCCGGGTATGGTCAAGTGGGATTTGTGGTGGACAAAGTGACGCTGGGGCAGGTTTCCTCCGAGTACTTCGGTTTACCCTGCCAATCTTCATTCCACCAATCACCCTCACCTATCATTTGGGGCTGGTACAATATGCCAGAAGTGGCCGCAGTACAAGGGACTTTAGTCCAACCGCACTAGCAATAAAAAAAGCCCTATAAATTGTGTCACTCATTCATGTACAGTCACGATAAAAAGTGGAACGTTTAGCCGGCTGCAGCATTTCCGAAGGCACATTATACGAGTATTAAATCTCAATGACTTCCCAGAACTGTTCGTGGATAGAATTATATTTTAAATGATTCTTAAGAGCTCGGCGACACCCACTGAAGTTGGTCTTGACCAATCGAGGAGCTGAATATTAAGATCATGTCCTTCTGGGATGTGACACCGTGTTGTTTTGTAGATCTGTATTAATGTATCATAGGAACCCTCTGCTTCAATCATTTATCGTGTAGACGGAGCCAGCAGGTACCTCCGAAACGTTTAGTACCTATCTACCAAGTTACATGGCGTCACATCCCAGAAGATGGCAATCCCTGCTTACCGTCTGGGTTTACATTGTTACATGACTATAGCAGTCAACTACGGTTTTATTACGTAAAACATATTTGGACCGTGTCTTCTCATTATGATACAGAATCCTTCTTGAGAAGCTAGCAGTTGATTGGCTTGTCAGAAGTTATCCGTCATTTATGGACCTGTTTTCGAAAGAAACCTCAAAATCTTTATACTTAAGACAACAGTGCAAGTTTTTTATTGTCGCAGAGCATTCATATTAAATTAGCTTACTCCATTTACCGTATACTCTCATATCTGGAGAAAATACAGCTGCTACCAGATCAGTTTCCAGCACTGAAAAAAAAAAGTAAAAGGTAAAGTAAATGTACCCCTGTGACAGCCCGTGGAGGCCCATACGGTTGTGAGACCTTGAGGTTCCCATATTTTCTAGACAATCTACTCCCCAGGAAAATTATTTTATTAATTCCTGGTATTCGTTTCTGTTAGAGGCTGAGTCGACCCCAGGGCCATATTGCGGCCGGAAGGATCAGGTCATTTGAAAAACATCCAATGACCTCATTGGGGCTTGAACCCGTGACCTTCCGGCTTGTAGCATAGTGCCTCAACCAACTACGCTACCGCGTGCCACTCCAGCATTGTAAAGTAAATAAATATATAAATAAATAAATTTAAGCTCCGTAGCCTTTATGGTCCGGCGAGAATCAGAACCTACACTAACATCACGTAGGCCGCGCTTTAACTCAAGCGGTTAGTCTCTGGCTTCCCACCGCGGCGGCTCGGGTTCGAGCCCGGGTCTGGTCATGTGGGATTTGTGGTGGACATAGTGGCGCTGGGGCAGGTTTTCTCCGTGTACTTCGGTTTCCCTTGCCAATCTTCATTCCACCAATTTCTCCACAATGACCCTCATCTATCATCTGGGGCTGGTACAGTAGACCAGTAGTGGCCGCAGTACCAAGTGGACTCAGTCTCACCCAACTAAGGAAAAAAAAAAAATCCACCTAACATTTAATTGCGAAGAAATTTCACATCATTAGAAAGTCATATCTAACTGGGACCCCGTTCCAGACCTACTTCTCAGAAAATTTGGTAGTGCTGGGAATCGAACCCGGGGTCTCTGAATCTGTAGCCAGAAACTCTGACACTAGACCACAAAGGCTGCCTCATCCAAAGAATTATTAACATTTAATGCAAATTAGCATTTTACAGTTGCTAATCACGTCCTTGCCTCATAATGAGTCAAGCTTTAACCGTGACATTGCAGTTCTATACAATGCGAGAAAATGTGACCCAAGTCATATCCTTTGAGTTCATTAGCAAGCTTATATTTAGGAAGGGGGGGGGGTGGTGGTGAGTAATGATCCAGCCCAGTGGTATGTACAGCCTATGATGTTCTGGTTGCGTTGCGGGGGAACACAAGGGCCACCACGCGACAGTGGGTTGAGTATGGAGGTTCAAAGTGGGCGAGAATTTCCCTTGTTAGCGCTCTGCTAGCTAGCCCAGACCTGACTGCACGCGTTTCCAGTTCGTTTACTCGTGGCGACCAAATTGCTAGTTCCCCTCTATTTGCTGCCTTGTTTCTAATTTCAACTCCCGCTCACTACCCCCCACCCCCCTCCACCTCATTCCGTACCGCCAAGTCCATAGAGACAGTTGAATCAGTCCAAAATGCTTTTAATGAGATTAGCTGTACAAGAGCTTATTCTGTGCAACGTCACTGCCCTGCATCGAGAAAAGGCCGCATTCTGCAGTTAACACAGCGATTTTCAAGCAGAATTATCAACACTTTATGGAAATGTACCGTAAGCCAATTTATTCCACTTTCGACGTATTGGCTTTTTAGATCTGCAGATAATCTGAAAGCTGAACAAATAATGTGAAATGATTTGTTGGCTTAATACGTTTCAGCGATTCAAGATACTACGTATCTGAACTACCCACCTACCTACCACTCGGCGCTACAGCCCTGGGTGAGCCTTGGTCTCCTCTACAACCAGTCTCCACTGCTCTCTACTCCTTATCTTCTCTATGTCTGTACTACTATACGAAATCTACATCGAGCGCGAGATAAGGAAGCGCCGTATTTTGCATTATAGATGATACATCGACCGAGCGATTTAATCTCGATCAGTTTCAATGCGTACGGTTTAACGGGCTTCGTTTCAGGTGATGGCTGACTGACGGGATGTGACTTGGGAAAACAGTATTTGGGTTATCTGTGGCTTCGATATGGGTAAACGCTTTTGGGGGATATTCTACAGCGATGAACTGCACGACGTTACTCAGCATATTGAGGTTTATCTTGTAGAGTATGGAAGATAATTGTCTTGCTGGGCATGAGACTGACATGAAATGTACCTTGTAGACTGGGAAGTGCTTTATGGACATTAGAATGATACGAGATTTATCTTGTAGAATATGGAAGAGAATTTTCTTGCTGGGCATGAGACTGGAATAAGATTATCTTGTAGACTGAGAACTGTCTTCTTGGGTATGTGACTGACACGAATTATATCTTGTAGACTCGGAAGTGCTTGATGGACCTTAGAATGATACGAGATTTATCTTGCAGAATATGGAACAGAGAATTGTCTTGCTGGACATGTAACTGGAATGAGATTTATCTTGTAGAGTGAGAATTGTCTTGTTGGGCATGTGACTGGAATGAGATTTATCTTGTTGAACATGCAACACAGAACTGGCTTTTTAGGGATGAGACTGACGCGAGATTTACCTTGTAGACTGAGAACTGTCTTCTTGGGCATGTGACTGACATGAGATTTATTTTGTAGAGTATGGAAATGAAAATATATTGTTGGGCATGAGACTCAAATGATACTTATCTGGCAGAATATGTAACTGAGAACTGCCTTATGGGATATGTACAGAAAGACACTGAAATCATGAAGCTATAAGATTTATCTTGTAGGACATGAACCAGAGGCTTACAATGCAGAGTATGGCGCTGAGATTTTTATCACGTAGGACATGAAGATGAGACTAACATTGCAGGTTAAACAACTTAGGTTCATATTGTAGGGCATGAGCAAAAGATGCGATTAAAATTTAACTTGTACGATTTAAGGGATTTAAGCACCCTATGGTTCCACTTGTTACTTAACTACCGAGGAAGTAAATTCTCTGTGTGTACCAAATTTTTGTCAGGAATACCTAGATATAAAACGCATATGACGCCATATCGGCTGAACCACAAGGGGGAACATTGGCCCTAAGAGTCTAACTCAGCCAGCATGCAATTCAAATGACATAACGTTTTTCTGCGAACTTGGACAGCCTTCAGTAACGTGACTGGCTGCGCGCTAGACGACCAGAAGCAGAGTGCCTTCTCGTTACCATTTACTTTCCTCTTAAGACGCGTCCACATTACTCGTGCTCGCCAGGCTTCGGCACGTGAGGATCCGTATATTTACTCGTAGTGTGTATAGGCTGTAGTCGTGTTTTAGTTTATTGGCTATAGTTTTTAAATTAAAAACTAAAAATTTGCTTGTCTCGTGACTTGTCATATCGTCCACGTTACTCGCGAGCATAGCGAGTCACACGAGCACGAGCACGAGTAACGTGGACGCGCTTTTAAACAAATAAGTGTTCCGGTACGGGCTGCATTCATCTGGCTCAGGATATGGATCAGGCGTAGGCTCTTGTGGACATGAAACTTTGGGTCTGATAAAAAAAAACAGAATTTCTTGACTTCTCAGAAATGACTATGAGCCATGGAGTCTAACCATTAATGTGGCTATATACTTTCGCTGACCGAGGAAATTAACCGAAAACGCCTGATCCTCTGCAGCGTTTCCTTTAAAGTAAACTGTACTGAAATCATGAAACCCTCTACTGCTTACGAATATATAGGTTTCCCATAAAAGAATGGTATGTTTTTCAGTAACAGTAACATGAAAATGGTATAACGTAGAGTAGCAAATTTGGGAACGTTGGGTTTCCCCACTCAAACAGTTCATTCCCAGTGCAAACTGCTCCCTTACACGTCAGTATATAAATACGAGCTGCCTTAAATGCAAAATTTTCGAAAGAAGAAGAAGAAGAAATGGGTGAAATGAACCAATGGCATGGCTGCCTGTATAAGTCCCGATTTCGCAAGTCTGAACTTCTCGGGGTTATCAAGGACACTGTCTACTCCGAAAGGATCCGAAATCTGAGCCATTTCGGAGTCAGAATCCACGCCGCTTCTGAAACTTATTAATAATGACCTACACGCCTGTTAATTCCATACATTTTAATCATGCCGTCATCTCATTAATTACGTATCGCTTATTACTTCATTAATATTAATAAACAGTGTTACTTCACTTGTTGACTAAGTTTATAATATGTTTTAAAATCTCATGTACAATCATATGCTGGTAGCAGGTTGGAACTCTGCCCAACTACATGGAGTGGCGACCCTGCCTTATGCGAGCTCCAGGTTCCACTGGCCCGGTGGGTAGCGCGCCTGGTAAGGATCCCTTCTCAGGGTTACTTAGCGGGTAGACAGGTCTCGTTTGCCACGGTAGGCAACATGTAAAGGGAACCCTTAATACAAGTCCACAGTCCTCAAAGATAGGCGGGTTTTGCTCAAATAAAAAGGAATTACTCATAATCTTCAAAGATTGAATTGCTGCAGCCTGGCGTCGAACGGGCTGAGATGGGAGATGATAGACTTGAAAGGATTCTAACGATGGTGTATTCTGTACTTCTTTTGGCTTATTTTGGACTTCACCCATCGTCCGGTATGTAAAAGACAAGAGACCACGACGTTTCGGAGATTGGTCCAATGATTGAGACTAGCTCTTTCTAACGGGCCCAACTGAGTAGGTTTATCTTTCCTTATCCACCTGAAGACGGAGACAGATCCAGTCTCCGAAACGTCGTGGTCTTTTGTCTTTTACATACCGGACGATGGGTGAAGTCCAAAATAAGCCAAAAGAAGTATGGGAGACGATGCTGATGCTGATGCTGATATACAGTCTTGTAAAATAACCTTTATCAAGTTTTGCCAGTGTATTCACTGGACGCATACACCTCCTAACGGATTTCTAAATGTCGAAACGTGTTGGGTAACCAATGAAGTCAAAATAAGTAAGAAATAACATAAATTGTTCTAATCTGACTGAATTCTGGCTAGTTTTTCAATTTACGATGTATTAAAACAGTACACAATGCAACATAAGAAATCATTAATCACACAGAACCCATGCGATCTATTACGTACAGCACAATATATGAGGGGGCACGCGGTAGCGTAGTTGGTTGAGGCATTATGCTACAAGCTGGAAGGTCACGGGATCGAGTCCCGGATGAGGTGGATTTTTTTTCAATTTCCCTAGTTCTTCAAGCTGCACGTTGGCCCTGGGGTAGACTCAGCTTCTAATAGTAATAAGTACCAGGAATCTTCCTGGGCGGCCGGCGCGTAAGGTTGACCTTATCGCCATCTGTGAGCCGACTGTATAGAGAATATGTGGGAACTTCGGCGTCTCACAACCCTATGGGTCTTCTCAGCCTGATACAGGTATAGGTATAGCTTTAACTTTACTTTACAATTTACGACAGCTTTTGAAAGAAAGAGTGTCATGAGTTCCTTCGGAAATGATAAAGCAAAATTACCTGTTCACAACCCCTTCTCAATGTCGCTTTTCATTAAGCTGTATATACTACGATGCAATTGGTCGCCTGGTAACTCAGAGCACCCATGTGTTTACAGATGATTAAGCTAATTAATATAATTGTTACCCCTTGTCCCCAATGCCCCCTACTGCATGAGTCAGAGAATTAGTGAGACTAAAACGGAGATTAAGGGAAGTGGAGGGATGTAAGGAGAGTGGGGATAGAGGCAATTATGAATATTGGGTATTGAAGGGGAAATTACGTGAAGAATAAATGGGAAATTGAAGCTTATACTGTATCGTAAAATATTAATACAATAATGTTCCTGCTAGCAGCTAGATTTAACAGTGGCTCGGGGGCGGAGCACAGCTCATTTGAATTCTGAAACTGCTTTACTTTACAACTAGAAGACACTTGCACGTTCTTCCAACTTGAACAAATTTGGGCCTCTAAATCAGAAATGAAACATTTGAATGAGATATTGAATCTGTACCACTCAAGTTGAAATTAAGAAACATAAATTAAAACGAGCGGTTGCTCACACTGGTTACCCGCTCGCGGATTTTTCTACCCTGAAGATGGAGGCGATACGGCGCTCCGAAACGTCGGTTTACACAATATCTACACCGCGCCGCATCCCAGAAGACGGCATTCTTCACAGTACTGCACCTTCGGATTCGACACAAAGCAGGGAATTTGTTAGCGATCGAAAGAGCTGTTAACTGTTCCGTTGCCGGATATCAGTTACTAACTGCGTGAATATTATAAATGAAGACAAATTGCAGGGAATTTATTCACATTATTAACAACACCCAATAAGGGTGAAAAAAAATAAACGAATAAGTTGTGGTTGAATTTCTGATAAAATGAAAGGGTAAAGAAGGGCCAAGCTAATTTCAAGAATTCGGCTATCTCACCGTATCCGCCAACAGTAATCTGAGTTTAAACTTCAGTGCGTCAACGATTTTGTTTCTAAAGTTCTCACTTACTTATTTATGGAGCTGAGCCCTTCTTGAGGAGAAGCCAAATCTGCAGTTACTCAAGAATTTCCCAGCATTTTATGGAACCCGAAGGTTCGTTGCCATGATCACAAAAGCCCTTCACTAGTATCTATCCTGGGCCAGATCAATCCAATCCATACCATCCCATCCTATCTCTCTAAGATCCATTTTAATAATGTTCACCTATTTACGCCTTGGTCTTTCCCAGTTGTCTCTTTCCTTCTGGCTTTCCCATCAGTATCCTATATGCATTCCTCGTCTCCCCATTCGTGCTACATGCCCTGCCCACCTCATCCTCTTTGACTTGATCATTCTAATTATACTTGGAGAAGAGTACGAGTTATGAAGCTCCTCATTATGCAGTTTTCTCTAAAGTTCTCACACCGAAGAAAATTAACTGAGATTAGGAAAGCGCTGTATATGTGAAAGCCTTCTCTTGTCGCCAGCCTACAAGGGAAATTCCGCGTCACATTAACTGCGAGACTAAACAACTGTGAAGTATGGCCTCTATACAGAGAGACGGGGGGTCCGGATCTCGTGATGAGGGGCGGCTAAGTGTGGCCAGTTACATGAATAAGAGGCGATTTGTTCCAGTTCAAGGCGACAACATTAAACCGCCCAGAGTTCGCTCGGCCGCAAGATCTAATGGTTCATCAGAATTCGCTTTCCAGCTCATTACAAGGCATTGTCTAGCGCCGAAACGTTCCGTGCAGACTTTGCAGTTCCCACAGGATGAAACTTCTGACTTGGGCCGACAGCTCTGTGGAGAAGCAAACAGGCTTCCTAGAAAGCATACTGATTCAGCGGCTCAGGGAAAATGCAACTGTAATTTGCCTTCGCTACAAACTGTTAAGGTTGTGCTATCGGCCATCCTAAGTTTTGTATTAATTTTTCATATGAACCGAGGGATTTCTGTATGGACATCTTACCGTATTACAGTTACTGTTGTCATAATCATCATCATCTACCCGCAAGGTGGGGAGGAGGAATGCATAGAGAGGAAAAAGGTAAAGCTATCCCTGTAAGGGACCGTGAAGGCCCATAGGGTTGTGAGATGTCGAGGCTCCAACATTTTCTCTAGACAATCACCTCACAGATGGCGGTGAGGTTATCAGCCTTACGCGCCAGCCGCCCTTTAACCCTGGAGATTACTGGTACTCATTTCTGTTAGAAGCTGAGTCTACCCCAGGGTCATGGTGCGGCTGGAAGGATTAGGTTAATTAAAAAGAAAAGGCCAATGACATCATCGGAAAGCGAACCCGCAATCTTCCGGCTTGCAGCATAGTGCATCAATCAACTACGCTACCGCGTGCCCTTTGCTTAGAGGGTATTGGTGGGAATTCCCCAAGGAAAGAGACCAATAGGAATACACAGACGTAGATATGAGGATAATAATAAAATGGATCTTAGAGGATAGGAGGTTGGGTGGACCCCAGATCCGGTCTGGACGATTTGGAGAAGAGAAAATTCTTGACCCTACAGGGACTCGAACTCCGATCACTCAATCGTCCAGCCCGTAGCCAGTCACTATACCGACTACGCTACCCAGGCTCCTAAATGTATATTACTTGTTCCGAAAAAATCATTTGAGGGAAACTTAACAACACCGCAACAAACAGTTCTTTTAAATCTGTAATTTATTATCATTTAACGCATTCAGAAACTGATAACATGCAACCAAATGTAGCGGGTAAATGTGTCGCACTCTTCTTATGTAATCTGAACCCCAGAGGCCGGCTATGCTGAGTTCTAGTAATTTCCTCAGTCCCTGCAGACGAATGACGCGACAGTACCCAGAATTAGAACACATCCTTCTTGTATTGTTTAGGTTATCCTTAACATCCGACGTTGGAGAGGTCTAATGTGCTAACGAAAAGAACTAAAAATAAATAAATTTCCTCTTCGTTCGTGCCTTTCCTCCGTCAAAGAGCCCAATTTAACGCCGAAAAGTGTCTAGTATTTATGGTATGGGTTCTTCACCACAAATGAGGTGTAAACTTGAATACGTCATTCAACACCAGCGAGGACCGGCGGGTGGCTTGGGTTTAGTTTGTTTTACGCGTTGGTCACGGCGTGGGAGGAAGACATAAAAGAACTGCTGAGAACAAGATGGCAGTGCCGCTTGTTTGCGGGCTGTAAACATCAAGAAGAGGAAAAATATAGTGGAAAGAGAGTGTTAACGTGTTAAAGAGAAGAGAGGAGCAAAGAGAAAGGTGTTTGGTTTCCAACGAGAGGCGACAGCTCCATCTATTGCTACCCGTAACACGTTCTTGGGGTCCTATACCCCCAACCACGACACACGAAGTCGGTCCACTCCACGTGACTTTCTTTTATCTCCAGCGAATTCATTTTATTCCTTTCATTTGACGACAAACTTCGGTCCTTCGAGTCTATAGTAAACAGTGCAAGCATTGAAAACACATTTTATCGTAACCTGATAGGATCCACATCTCAGTGTTTGTGCATGTGCTTCACGTGAAAGAACTGCGAATCTTGCCAACAAGGCACAGGAATCAGCTGTAACTTACAGCGCTTCATTCTCATACAAATGTTGTACGACCAGCTGTTAGCTTTTGTGAACATGACAAAGAGCGTTTTCTCGGTCACCTTAGCAACAATTAGCTTCTGAATAATGTACTTTAGAGTCCTGTTGCACTGATTCTCGTCCATGATATGTACGTGTATGTACTGACCGTCTTCTAGCGCACACAATCTCACTTGTCACTTCACTACATGTTTCGGCATCATTGTGCCATCCTCAGGTGTGTTATTTGCGTTAAACTATTGCACTGCTCGCCATCATGTGTCGTTTATAAAATGATTTAAAATGTATATTCTTCATGTACTATAATAAAATTTATATATATTAAAATTTGTTAAGATTTATCATCTTATACGTCGTATTTCAAACTGGCGTATTATATCATTCTTCCACTATGGGAGTCGTTCTTCCTATATTTTGTGTATACTGTGTCTTGTGATGTGTTCTTTTTTTGGCTGCGTGCGTTGTAATGCTGGATGTGTACTTCTGAAGAAAGTTACAATACAAAGTCAATTCTTTGTCCACGGACACCTGAATACGGATTACAATTTGAATTTTTAAAAATGGCACTTAGGATATAATGGGCTGAAAAATAAAGTTATCCCTGGGCGTAATTAAGTACCACGCCATGAAAACATGTGGGGGAACGGGGGTATACCTCCACTATTCCAAATCTAGCCACTCCATGGGGATGAGTGGTCAGCTCCACGCTTCTGCCGCTTTCCCCGGAGAAACACCCCGAGTACCTAGTGTATGTGAGGCTGGGTGAGCCTCAGGGCCGGTTCTGTCCCTAGAATCCCGACCGCTCGGTCGTCCAGCACGTATTCAAGTCGCTACACCGACTGAGCTATCCCGGCTCCCTTAGTTCAGTAATTCCAAGAAGCCATTGCAATTTTTATGTTTCTGGATATCATTCATCCTGTTTCCATTTAAGACATGACATTTCGGAGCCTGGATTCTGTCTGTCTCCGGGTGGAACCTACTCAATTGGGCGAAATCGATAGAGCTAGTCCCTATCTCCGAACATCAACACAAGATAGGATACATAAATCAAACACAACATAAAACCATTTGCGAGAGTTAAGGCAAACATTAAAATCATTATAGAATCTCCACACACATGGGGCCTAGCACATATGTCCATGCACTGTTTCACGGAAATCGTTAAAATCAGAGTACTATCAGAATAGAAATCATTACTAAAGAGAAAAATTTTCTCTATGGTAAAAGTAAAAGTAAAAAGTAAAGCTATCACTGTAACAGGCCGTGAAGGCCCATAGGGATGTGAGACGTTGAGGGTCCCACATTATCTAGACAATCGGCTCAAAGACGGCGGTAAGGTTGTCAGCCTTACGCGCCGGCCGCGCTTTACTCCCCAGGAAAATTATTTATTTAATTCCATAAAAACATAATTTCCACAAATAATTTACACCGGACAGAGCTGTAGTTTTCTGCCTCATGCTATGGAAACGGGAGAGATGTCCAAGCTGGGTTGACTGATCAGATGATCTACCAGAGACAAGTGGGCAAATTCCACACTAGGAAAATATTAAGGAATCCGTCCACATCTAAGGTACATTATCCGATCAGTCACCCCATCTAGGACGTCTCTCATATCTGGACTTTCATAATCACAGCAGAAATCAGAAAACTACAGCTCCGTCCCGTGTAGATTATATGTGAAAATTGTTTTCATGATGGTACCACACAGAAAATTTGTATTTTTCAGCAATGACTCCATTCTGATAGTAATCTGATTTTAACAATGATAGCCGTGAAATAGTGCATGGACTTAGGTGCTAGGCCCCATGTGTGTGGAGTTTCTTTAATGATTTTAATGTTTGCAATAACTCTCGCAGATGGTTTTATGTTGTGCTTGATTTATGTATCCTATCTCGTGTTGATGTTTGGAGACAGGGACTAGCTCTATCGATTGGGCCCAACTGAGTAGGTTCCACCTGAAGACGGAGACAGAATCCAGTCTCCGAAACCCTTTTAATAAAAGCAGGACGATGGATAATGTCCAGAAACATAACAACTGTATTAATATACCAATGTCATAAACTTTTAGACCAAGTAGCAGTGTTTGTCCTGACAACATAAGCGCTCAGTTAATCAGGAAATGTTTAGTCTTCCACGCAACCCTAAGGTTTATTGAAGCCCTCACAAGAGCCCGCCACCTGTCCCTATGCTGAATCCAGTAAATGGCTCCCCCACCCTATTACTTTAATATCCATTATCATCCCGATTTTCTATCTATGCCTAAGTCATCCAAAGTGTCTTTTTCCATCTGGTTGAAGGTGCTGAAACTGGCAATGTATAGGTCTCCGAAAAATATGGAATATCATTTTTAGTACTGAATGTAAAAACTAAGCTTCGGGTTGTTTCACTTCCGAGTTTCACAGTTATCTATCTCTGACTTATGAATTCCTGCTCTCTCGGGATTCTTCAGTCACTGAAAACACGCCTTACAAGATAAAGTTCTCTCTCTGCTTAATTCAATAAATACCTGCCATGGATACGTAAGCGGGAGACGAGGTACAGTTCCACCATTCTTGGCCTCGACACTACATGACAGTGTGTGGTCAATTTCTCGTCCCTGGCCCTGGCCCTTCCCCTTTACCCCCGGGTAAAATGCCCCGATAGCCAGTGTATAGCAGACTGGGTAGGCGTCAAGAACTGAAATTACATCCGATCACTAATTTTATATTCATTGCTCTGAATATGTTGGAGGGTTTCTTTTCAGAAAGATATACTCCAAAGGCAAAGCTAGCCTTGTCTTGAGAGTGGCATGAAAGTATACATGGAAAGCTTCCCACTTTGTTGAACACTGGTAGTGAACAGAGACAAGTAATCATATTGTGACATGTTGCGCTAAGGAGAACCACCCCCCACCAGCAGTGACGCGGCGGGTGAGTCAGCGCTCCCCTCCCCCTCCTCCGCACGGTAACGAAGCCCGCCCCGCCACTCCCCTCCGCGGTGACGCGGGACNAGTTCGAGTTCCAGTGTGGCTACCGCCGAAGACATTCCGAGTTATAAAGTAACAGCCAGCCGACTACAGTTGGAGTATAGCAGCCGTCGCGGTAAGAAGATCCGGACGTGTGTGCGATTGTGTAATTGGGAGCGTGTGATACAGTGATACAAAGCTCCCCTACTGTCAACGTGTTACTACTGAAGACAGAGTGAACTGATTTGCGCATAGGGTTATAAGTCGTGAAACCCCGCAACAGTGTTAACAGATTAATGCGCTTAGGGTTATAAAGTGTGAAACCCCGCAACTGTGAGATAAGTAATTGTAGCCGTTATTTGTAGATTGTTAAATAAACCAATTAACCATCTCTACGGCGTCTTCGGTAACGCAAACACGTTACAATATATTAAAATCGATCCGACCTTACTGAGGAGAACATGGTTATTATTAAGAGCATACGTATAAAATGATTCCCTTCTTTATATGAATACGTCGCCAGCTCACTCCCGAGCTGATTCCCGCTCAGAAACGTTCAATTCAAATTAGTCGCGAATTTGAAATACCATCAGCTTCCGGTGATCTTAGGCATAAAAAAGGTAAAGTTGTCCCTGTGCTTAACTAATGAAGGCGTATGGGGGAGTAGATGTATAGATCCACATTTTCTTGATTTCGGCACTAGCTGGTGGTGTCAGTTTCAAGCCCCAGCCGGTTTACCCCTGGGGAAAGAGCCCAATGTACCCATTGGTTAGGGGGGTGGGTAGACCTCAGAGCCAGTCTGGACGACGTGGAGAAGAGAGAATTCTTGACCATACCGGGACCTTCGTCGTCCAGCTCGTAGCCAGTCGCTACACCGACTGAGCTATCCTGGCTTCCGATCTTAGGAATACACTTCTGTATATACTACTGTACCAGTATACAGTTTGAATTGGTACTGACATGTTCATGGTAGAATTTTCTTTGAAAGTTGTCCACTGTACGGATAAAAATTCTTATGGTATTTCAGAATCTGACTCGGTCTCCGTTTTCTGCTGGAAGGAAAGAAACTCCCAGTCTCTGGGGCTCATTAGAGAAGGCTACCCCTTATCATCGAGATAATCACATTAACTGATTCAAATCTTTATAATTTTAACCAGGAAAATGACATCAAACTGTAAGCATTATGCATTTATATTCCCTCTGGGGAGACCCATAATGTTCCTCTCTATTTAAAATTCCAAATGCAAAAGAAGCAACTGTTTGCACAGAGCTCTCTCACTAACTTCTTTCCCCTTACATTAGTTTACACGAGTGATATTTCCCTTGACTATCTCCAGTCTCTCCCCGACGCCTTTTCTCCCTCATCAGCGTCTCTTCGTGTACCTTTTTGTTTTACTAGCATTTCTTCGTCTTTCCTTCTCTCTTCTCACGTTACATTTCCTTTGGGCTCGTATTTTCTTACTCCCGCTGTTCTTATCGCCTATGTTTTCTATCCACGTAGAAATGTTCCTTTCTTCCTGTTTCATTTTTTTTTTCGTAATCTACCACTTCCTTCACATGTTTCTTTTCTCCTTTCCTTTGTCAAAACTTGGACGTACGGCACAGTACAAAAGTAAGAATTCATTTGTTTTCACATCTGCACAGAATTTGTATTTCAGTTAGGCCTAACAGTAGTTCCAAACTAAGTTGTTTTTATTGCTAGTGGGGTGGAACTAAGTCCCTTGTGCTGCGGCCACTTCTGGTCTATTGTACCAGCCCCAGATGATAGGTGAGGGTGATTGTGGAGCAACTGGTGGACTGAAGATTGGCAGGGGAAACTGAAGTACTCGGAGAAAACCTGCCCCAGCGCCACTTTGTCCACCACAAATCCCACTTGACCAGACCAGGTATCGAACCCGGGCCGCCGCGGTGGGAACTCAGCGACTAACCGGTTGAGCTATGGCGCGGCTATCCAAAACAAGTTACTAAAAATGCCAATGAACTTTGAACATAGAAGCAGAAAGAACGTTTACTCGCTGGAAATGAGTATTAGAAAGTGGAACATGTGATGGATTAAATGGATACACTCCAAAAGACAAACAAAACAATAAATAAACCCATATAATAATAATAATAATAATAATAATAATAATAATAATAATAATAATCCGCTATTCACAATAGTCGCGTTTCATTTCAAAATGTCCCAGATCTGGAGACGAGAAACATGAAGTATTTTGACAGTGTGAAGATAATAGTTTCAGAAATGGAATAGAAATTAATAAAATGTGAGCAACAAGTAGGTTTACAATTTTCAAGGCATGCAAAAATGTAACGTTATCACATACCTCTATAGCAATACACGTATTACCGCCAGAGAATATAAGATCACGCTCAACCTAACCATTACAGCATTCCAATATGGCTGCCAGCTGTGACATATTGTCACGTGTATAAGTGACTAAAGACAGGGTTCAGATTGGTAATTGGTTTTACTGGATAGTTACAGGTCGTACAAATAACTACAAATAACTGTAACATTGTTACTGACGTAAGATTTGAGGCTTTCACGGCGGTGACTATGAAGAAAGCAGTCTTCTGGGCTTTGGNTGTTACTGACGTTCACACCACAAAGCACTCCATGTTATTCTATCTCAACTAGTCAAGGATTTATGACATAGAAACTATAAAAGTCTAACTAAATCACACACTCCCAATATCACCGCACTACAGCACACACATAAAGTCTTCAAATCGTAAGTTAAGTCTTCATAGTCTCACTTCTTGTACTCTTCAGCACTCCTCAAGCTTATTCCTTGCTTGCTGTACTCCTGCCAACTGCTTACTTACTCGTATCTCGTAAATGCTCTGAACCCTCTTGAACTCTTACGTATCCTGAGCCAGATTAATCCAGTCCATACATCCCTATTAGTCTTTTGTCTTCTGGCTTTACTAGCAAAATCCTAAATGCATTACTCGTCTCCCCAATGAGTGCTACGTGCCTTTTTCATCGCACCCCCTTGACTTGATAATTCTGATCACTAAAATCTAAATCAACGTTTTTGTAAACACTAAACTAGTTTATAAAAGTATGAGGTTAAAAATAAGTAAATATGATAACCGGTTTCAGATTCCCTTCAAGCGCAATGGGTAATGGCTAATAACCGTTGCGTTTACCAAGCAGATAAATGGTTATCTCAAAATGGAATACATTACTAAAGGAAATTATAAACCTTTCATCCCAACTATGGAACTCTGATTCACTCTCAGCGGCGTGTTACGGAAGAAACGTAGCTGAATCACATCCTACAGCAAGGGAACGTAAAAAAGGGCGAACTGACTCCGTACAGAGAATAAGACTCCGATCGGTGAATATGACTCCGTACGGCTTGCGCAGCTGTGGATGAAAGTCTGAAAGCTAGACTTAGCGCAGTTCTCCTTATAAGGGGGATCTAAGACAGAAGTTGGAAAAGCATGACATGCATGCCGAGTTGGGAACCTACCGCTTCTGATAAAGTTATTAATGGGAGAAAACAGGTGGACTGTATTACATCGTAACTTCCTACTCTCATATACGAATAGGTCTAAACTGAAGCCTGAGTTACTTATATATAACTGTAATATAAATATCGTGCACAAACTTAGTGACCACCTAGTGTATCTCCTAAAAAGACAGTCTATCATTTCCCTTTAAGGAGCGCGTGGCGACCAGCGAGCGATGACAAGAATATCAACTAAACAGCAGGTGTTCCTCGCCCGCCCGGATCGTGAGATGCTTCAGGTAAAACGAAAATCTAATTCAATTTTGTATCGTCACATCAAGACGAACCTACTTCAGATCTAGATAGAAATCGAATTTTACCACCGCCTCAAACAGCCCGGCTCCCCCTTCTCTACACATAAATCACTTGTCCCGCGTGCCGAGGCTTAATCAGTGCGTGATGAGGCTGAAGATATTGACAGATCCGCGTAAGGTACTGGTTACCGGAGAGGAACCCGTCAGACTGATCAGTAGCCACAACGACAAGGATCGTAACAGATCCAGCAACATCAGAGGACGCAGAAAAACAGCGAGACCTCCAAAAAGTGAAAAGTGCAATCAATATAATAAAATTTAACTTTAATTCGTGAACTTTTTAACCAATAATATAATTAAAACTAGTTAAAGTGAACTTGACGCAGTGATGAGCGTAAGTAGGTAGTGACTGAATAACAAGTGAAAGTGAAAGCATAACTAGTGATCTGAATTGAAATTCGATATGCAAATTTTAAATTTTAAATTTTGACATTTAGAATAATATTTTAACTTGTGTTTTGTGAGAGGAGCTTGATATATTATTGAGCGTGGGCCTGAATAAGATACAGGATCGAATAAGTGAAAAGACGAATGTCATTGCGTGTAATTATACAGCTGTACACCTGAGGATGACCTTTTGAGGTCGAAACATGTAGTGTAATAATAATAAAAATATGTTGTGTGGTCGGTAAAATTGACTCTAATATCAGTTTTAATTACTCGAAACTACAAACATATATATAGACATAAAGGATGGCGTTTTCATAAACACGTTAAATTTTCCCTTATGCAGAATAAAATTCCGATCACTCAGCCAGGCAAAACGTTCGCCCATCTTAATAGTCTTGTAAAAGCAGAGGGGTAATGAATGCACTATTGTTCCTTTAAACAGGGACAAGGGTCAAAAAGGGGGTGGGGTGAACAATATTTACTCCGTTCAACGTAAAATTTGCGGATTGGCTTTATTTTTTTGGTTTTTAAAACAAGCCCTCTGCTAATCCCCACGCCTGGTGTGCTGACCATATTTCAGCATTACAGCACGGATGGGTTTATCTGTCCCGGAGGGGCCGAACACCACCACCACGTGGCACTTTTGTCGCAAACCCCTGCAGGTACCGCCACCATTGTCATTCATTTTATATCCCCCTCGCGGAATTAAAATAAATCTGTTAACCGAGGTCTGCCCCCCTCATTATACATTTGCTACCCCCACCGACACAGGACCATAACACCGTACAGAATGACGCAACCACTAGTCTACGGTACGAGAAATGTAAAGCAAGAAATAACAATTAAGAGCCTTACCAATCACCTGACTTCAATATATGCCGTACCCCGTCTCACTGGAGATTAACGTCCGACAGTTCCCTTAAAGGGACTAATAAGTGGGGACCGTGTTCGAAGTTAAGTAAGGACAAATTGTGAATTTTGTGTTCTTTTGTGTCCCTGTGCTCAATTAATTAAGCACTAGGCCATGAAGACGTATGGGGGAGTGAATGTATAGACCCACTTTTCTTGACCTCGGAACTGGTTGAAGGTGAGTGATCAGCTTCATGCCCCGGCCGTTTTACCCCAGGGGAAACAGCCCCCAGTACCCATTGGATAGGAGGTTGGGTGGACCCCAGAGCCAGTCTGGACGACGTGGGGAAGAGAAAATTCTTAACCCTACCGGGACTTGAACTCCTATCACTCGATCATTAAAAAATTATGAAAAATAAATGAAAACGCTGAAGATGGTATTAGGAAGACCTTTGGAAAGACAGCAGGAAATAATTTTTAAACCAATCTCGTGGGCTAGAGCCCTTACTGAGAAGCCAACAGTCGCACTAGTAAGTTTTAAGGAATCCACAGGTTCAATGCCACGATCGTGAGGACCTGCCAGGGTCCCTATCCCGGACCAAATTGTTCCAGTCCACACCTGCACACATTAAACAAATAAAGCCTCCGACGAGTTAATAACCAGCTTTTACAACAGCCCGCTACCGGAACCCACATTCATCCATGAGAATCTAATCTACACCATTGCACACCGAAGAAAGTTGTATTATAGGAATGAGAGGTTGGACATTACTGATTGTGTCAAGTATGTCTGATAAGATGTACTGGGAGCCGTCCCTGTTCTTGACTTCAGGCGACTAATTGTCATTGTACCTATCTACCTGCATATGGCTCTACGGCCCTTGTGGACCGTTTTGTTCAATTTCTTAGTCTATAGAGGCGGTAGGACTCCTTGGACGAAGGATCACCCCGTCTCAAAACCGCCACCTTACATATAGAAAATACCCGCACAGATATGCCTCGAGTGAGATTCGAACCCACGGTCCCAGTGTTCGAGCAAGAGAAGACGGTTCATGCCTTAGACCGCACGGCCACTGTGATCGGTTGTCATTGTATCCACAGACTCATTTACAGTCAAACGAGAGAACAGCCAACGTCCGAAATATCGTACTCAGACAACAGACACTGTGACACGTGCGTCTGGGTACCAGAGCAGGCAGCCACAAAGCTTCAAAGGATCGTGAGAAATCGTCCTCTGCAAGAGTTGAACTTGTTAGCCCGTCTAGTCCTCAATCATTTAGCCATGTAGCCATCTTCTTCTAGGTCTTCCTGCGTCAATCCAGCAATTCAGTGTTTGAAGACGAGTAACTCTTTTTTACTTGGCCAGGTTACCGGCCTGTTGCAAAACCCGCCTACCTTGGAGGACTGTGAATTTGTATCCAGAGTTTTTTTTTTCAGGTTACCTACGGTGGCTAACATGTCCTACCCACTAAGTAACCCTGGAAAGGAGCCCTTGCCAGGCGCTACCCACTGGGCCAGTGGGACCTGGAGCTCGCATAAGGCAGGGTCGCCACACTCTGTAATAGGGCTGTTTCTCATGAGAGTTCCCACTGGCTTTGCAATACCCTGAACTGACCACTACAGCTTAATGCTCGCAAAAGAGTAGTACCTACCCATGATTGCTTCTAATGGGACTAAAGAAAACCATGTTCTAGTGAAAACTTTATAACCTCGGCCATAAATTCTATTTTTAAGGGATTTCGTTGCTTTTCGCAATATATGTGAAGTGAAAGTGAAGTGAAGTGAATTGTGGTGAAGATGTGAAGGGTACGTGAGTGTAGTGAAGTGGAATGAAAGGAAGGTCATGATGAAATGTGAGTGCATCAGATCATGGCATTGCGTATTCCATTACTGCTAATTCTGCATAGTGAAGTATGTCTATTTTTATTAATATTAATTTATGTAATTGTAGTTGTAATTGTATTTACGTTGGATGATTTGTGTGCAGTGTGATCTTTGTTGTTTGTGTAGTTTTGTGTGCTGTGTTTTGTTTGAGTGGGGTATGTTATTCTGTGTGATGTGTGTTATTTGTGCGTTGTGTCTTATTGTAGTACCACTGCCACCGGGTAAAACCCCATTTACAGTTAAAATAAATAATAATAATACAATTCTTTATTATTTATGTGCTGAGTCATCAGCTACAACACTAATTACAGACACAGCACAGTGTANTTTAAAATGAACCATTAGCTTTCCTGACCCCGTACCCTTTCGTCGCTTTGTAATATAGATACATGTTTAGATTAGGCTTCAGACTACCTATTTTAAACTCTTATTTGTGTTCCAGTGTTGTAGCAGTTTCTATGGCAGTTCGTCTGATGGAAGCGTCCAGCACAGTGATCACAAAACTACACCACTCCTCGAGATTGCATGTCAGGAATATATCCGGCGCCAATTCATTCACACGTTTGGAAGTAAAATCCAATGAAAGAAACATGAAGTTAACTGAAATGGCGAGAACTTCAGGAGCATCCATTTAATCTAAAAATGGTTCACGACAATACTGGGGTCGAATCCCGGCCCGGGTACCGGATAACCTGAGGTCCTTCTGTTTCTTCTCTCTATCTCTCTCTTGGTGAATACTGAGGACAATAACGTACGTGATCTACTCCTGGAGTTCAAACAGCTCCGTTAAATAACTTAATCACTGAAACCCTTTTTCCTTACACGTGACCTCGGAATACAGCTCTTTCCAATTACAGGAGCATTAGCAAGCTGCTCCACTGTTCGGAGTGGTTCTTTAACTCACTCATTTCTCCTCATAGCGCGGTAATGCGGAGTGAGAGCTGCTAATGCACGCGGCATAAAGATGAGAAGACGACATCCTTATGATAATCATACTGCGTCCCAAGGCGCGAGCGCCGTGACGCCTGCAGGAGGCTACTCAATTCAAGGCCTCTGCTCACTCACTGGTTTCCTCTTCTTCAGCTATCACAGTCTATCAGTTCCGAGTTAATGCTCAGGTAATGACATTTCTGGGCGCTTTTCGTGCCATCGCAAGGAATTCACTATACAAGGAAGCAAATCACAGGAAAAGGCAGGTATGAACCCGTGCTGTCAGCGGGATTCGAATCCCCGGGTTCAGTTTTCGATCCATACAGGACTATACATGCAGGTATTAGAGATCTGTTACATGAAGACTAATTCAATTCTACAATTTTAAAACAATATCTTTTAGATATAAATATTAAAAATGTTTTATATGCAAATCGCTGTTAAAAATAACCAGATACAGAAAACTTCAACTATACAGTATACGTGACAAGTTTAATAATTATATCGCTTATAAAAATACGCCTAAATTTGGCACAAGTGAAACTGTGAAGATCCCATGTGGAGGCGGGTTACTATAACCCCACCTTAACCCTGCAAGTCGTAGAAGGCGAAGAACAGGAAACCTGCTCCGTGGAGGTATAACTGGACCATCTTGACATTGGGGGACATAAAAACAGAGACCTGATCCTCAAGGTTGGGGGTTTGGACGCAAGGCTCCTACAAAAAAAAACGCTGCGGAATCCATAGAGCTGAGAGCCAGAATAAATAAAAAATCTGTCAGAATCTTCCAAGGAGGGCTATGGCCCAAAAAGGGTTATTTTGAAAATGATGATGATGGTAAAATTGTAAAGATATGGCACCAACTTCCCCCGTTAAAATCGACGATGGACGTTGAAGGTATATAAACTATAAAATGAATTCAAAATGAGATGTCTTCTGGAACTGCCATCACACAAGTACAGACTATCCATTTGAATATACACGAAAATGCAGAATCATTTGTGGAGATGCGGCTGTACCACGGACTGACTCCACTTGAGTAGCAGCCACATACTGCAGAGCTCGTCTGGTTATGGGCCACATGCTCTTACACTAGGATATCTGAATTTCTAATGCAGTACCGGGTGCACACCCGTAGAAATGTCTAAAACACTATACAGACCGCAAGGAAAGATGGATCGCAGAGGGACATTATAAAGCGTGTCTTAATATTGATATACACAAAGGGAACATCTTCCTCTTGTTACTTTTCTGAAACATGTGCCATTTGTGAAAACTACATTAGCATCTCTACCAATGTAAAAATGTTAGTTAATAGAAGTTTATATGGAGACTACCACTCATACTTCGCTCCACTTTAAGAACAAAGAAACCAGCTTCCTTATTCCTCCCCTCTATAATTCTACAAACAAAAACAAACTCCGTGGTTTTAGTCCGCAAGCGAACTATACCGACCGAGCGACCGCCGCTTGTCGGCGAAGTTAGTGCCAACTTTAGCGGAGAGGGTATTGCATGGTGAGCGCAACGAATACCCACGGCCGTTAATTTCGGTTTTATAGACCGGACTCTATGATTCTACTCAGTATTTAATTACAATCGGGTCATACTGCCAAAAATTAGGATTTCCCGTGGTTTCCATTCTGCAATGATAGAACCGAAGTCAACGCATAAGTAACGCCACAGCATCGGAAGTTAAAAGTAAACAAATTAAGAGAAATGATAAAGAAGTAGACAATAGTCTTAATATTGTGGTTTTCTGCTTTATGATACTGTACAGCCAGATATGTGATTCTAAAGCGATATCTTTTCTACCAGAAAATCCACACAGGCTGTCCAAATCGACTATCATATTTCATACTGTAATTTGAGGCAAACTTCTAAGGAATGTACTTACATAGCTCCAACATAAAGGGCATCCCTCTTTTCGTCCAAATAGAAGGTTCGGTAATACAACTTGCCACAGGTAAATTCACGCACGTGATCTGAAAAGAACCAGAGCAGAGACATCAATATAGCTCAGCAGCCAGCCAGCGCACACAAAGGGTCTGACGTCATGAGAACATAACTCAATCTACACTGACTTCACGGGCCAAAGGAGATCGGGAACTAAAGGAAAAATGTGTAAATTAACATATAATAAAGGGATGCGAAATTCAGGGACGTTATAATAAGACAGTGCTGGGAATACATGACGTACTTCTTAGAGAAAAGGGGGGGGGGGTTCTTTCCTTCCGTGGTTCATATTATCAGGTGCATACAGGACAGGAGTCTAATGAAGATACTGGAAGGAACGTATATAGTATCTCTGCAATTTCCAGCAAAAACTGAGAAACACGACGAAAATCACTGAAGACAGTGACTCTCAATCAAAATTCTAACCAGGAGCCTCCAGAATAAGCCCACACTACTGCGTCTATTGGGGAGTCGGGATAGCTCAGTCGGTATAGCGACTGGCTACGGGCTGGACGACCGAGGGGTCGGGTTTCGAGTCCCGGTAGTGCAAGATTTTTCTCTTCTCTACGTGGTCCAGACCGCATCTGGGGTCCACCCAGCCTCCTATCCAATGGGTACCGGGGGCTAAAGTGGCCGGGGTGTGAAGCTGAACGCTCACGTCTAACTAGTGCCTAGGTCAACAAAACGTGGATCTATACATCCACTCCCCCATACGCCTTCATGGCGTAGTGCTTAATTAGTTAAGCAAAGGGATAACTTTACTCTTATTGCGTCTAATGCGTTTACACATTGACTATAGGAATATGTGCATGTTTATTTAATGGCGCTGTAAGTAACTCAGCCTGTTAACGTGTGGGTGGATGAATTGCAGTGAATATGGAACTGAAAAGGGTGCGGAAGGAGGAGGTAGTAGCGTAATTTAAGGCAGTATCCCATGACTTGTTTCCAGTTGCGTTTCCGAGCTTATTTTGGCCATGGAACCCTTTGGTTCTACAAATACTTTTTACGGAACCCATAATAAAATTCTTACATATGAGGGTAAAGAAATAGATCACAAAGAAGTAGAGACAATAATAAAAAATATTAAACAAGAATATGTGATCAATATAGTACTTAAGTCAATATACTTATAGACATAAATCATATTACATGTAGCCTATATAAAAATGAAACTTAAAATCTTATACACTACATATTTTCAAATTTTAAAGCGAAATTTTGCTTCTTTTTTTTCGTGTTTGAATTTGTATTAGAAAGGTGAATTCTCAGATCTGCCACTGCGCTCAGTCTGTTTCAACATTTTGAATTTTGTTGTTGCGTAATTAAAAAATACGATTTCGCATAAGTATGCGGTGACCAATGCTATCAGCTGATGAGTCGCATGTTTTCCAAGAGCATCTTCCTCTGAGGCAAAAAGCAAACTTTAAATATATTAAAGTCTTCCTTAGAAAGTGGTTATTTCTAATCTAAAACAGAGCGCAGAAATGAAAATTATTTGAAATCAAGAGATATGATATTTAAATTGTCATTTTTTCTTGTAATACAATTAAATTTTCTTTCGGAATCCTTATGTTCACGTCACCGAACCCCATTTGGGAAACAGTGACCTATAGGAACCATGAATATCCTCAAGGCAGTCGATGTTCCAATCCGATTCGACCTTATCGAATACAAGCCAGAAAAAAAAACGGTTAGGTTTTGTGTTTAGATAGAAAAACGAGGAACAGGAAAAGAAAAACCCATTTTTTGTCTAGATGAGACTGTACTGTGTGCCGCCTGATTCTATTTCGGTTCGTAATCAGGAGCAGAGAGAGAGACTGCAATGCCGGACCCGTCATCACGAATGGTTCTCAATTTGGACTGAACAGGATAATCGGCAGGCTTGCTTCCCCACTCGTCAGTTTCTCTTGCTGCACACAGAGCACACAATCGACGCAGTAGTGTATCGATATATCGATACCTCACGGTTACACGACCTCTGACGATTGCTCCTCATTAAACTCGAAAAACTGAGCGGAAAGCTAAAGCACATATCCTGCAATTAGTAATGAAAGAACGGCAACGAGAAGACTACGCACAGCATCGCCACAACCGTGCTACGGTCTCAGGCTAACCACACGAACAGGATCTATAAGAGAGCTCTTCATCAAATCAGGGCATGTAGCACGCATGGGTAAGAGAACAAGTGCATATTTAATAGTTTAATTTGGAGGTAAGAGATTTCTATCTGTCTATCTATCCAACCATCCATCCATCTATCTATCTATCTTTCTATCTATCTCTCTCTGACCCTGCAGTCCTTTTGTTAGACCTTGGTCGCTTCTTCAGTTTCTTAATCATATATACAGTCAGTAGGACTCCTTTGACGTGGGATCAGTGCGAGGCAAGGTCGCTACCTACACACAGAACAATACAAACACAGAATGAACGCACACAGACATCCATGCCTCAAGTGGCATTCGAACCCACGATCCCAATGTTCGAGAGGGCGAAGATGGTCATGCCTTAGACCGCGCGGCTACTGTGATCGCCTAGGAGATAGCTTAGGCAAGACAAAGGTAAAATTTACCTTGTGTTTAATTAATTAAGCACCATATCATGAAGACGTAAGGGAGAGTGGAGGTATAGTTCCATCATTCTTGACTTCTACACTAGATAGAGGTGCGTGGTCAGCACCAAGCCCCACTAACTTCACCCCGGGGAAGTGTCCCGTACCGATTTGAGAAGAGGCTCGGTGGGTCCTACAGACTGTCCGGACGTTGCAAAACAACAGAAAGACCTTTAGTCTCTGCCAGGAATTGAACCCCGATTATCCAGCACGTATTCCGTCACTATCCTGACTGAGCTAACCCTCGAGTAATTAATTAAGCACCAAGCCATGAGGATGTATGGGGGAATTGATGTGTAGCTCCAATATTCTTAATCACGATTCTAATAGGTGACCGGATACCTTCACGCTCCGGCGGATTTACCCCTGGGAAACTGCCATGGTTACCCATTGTACAGGAGGCTGGGAAGCCCACAGTCGGTCTCGATGCTTTGGGGAAGAGAAATCACTTTCCCCTTCCGTAAATCGAACACAGACTCCTCGGTCGTCCAGCCCGCATCCTAGTTGCTACACAGGCTGAGCTATCTTGGGTCCTCCCCTAAGCACAAACGAGAGGATAATATTAAAGTGGGTGTTAAATAAATGTAGGGTGAAGACTTGGACCGTATTCAACTGCCTCAGGATATGGTACAAAGAGAGGCTCTTGTGAAGGCGGTGATGGAGTTTCCGGTTCCATGAAATGTACAGTATTACTTGACCAGCTGAGCTTTTCTCAAGAAGCGTTCTGTTCTAGACCCAACTGCGGTCAGTCGCTGTGGTATTCAGTTACATCTACATACCAACATACATATTAGTTATATTAACATATTAGTTATAACAATTATGAAACAAAAACATAAAATATATGAGCAGTACAGAATCTCAGATAGGTTGAGGTGGTATGGACTGGATTGATCTGGCTCAGGATAGAGAGCGGTGGAGGGCACTTGTGAATACAGTAATGAACCTTCGGGTTCTGTAGAATGTTGGGAAATTCTCGAGTAGCTGCACAACTGGCGGCTTCTCAAGTAGGGCTCATCTCCATGGACTTAGCACCGGAGCAAGAAGACGTAGTGACAGGCTCTGAAATTAAGAGGACATCCGAAACAAAAAGGGAGCATTAGAGAGATAATGCAGCTTCACGTGATAATGCTCCAAGATTCAATCTCGCCGCTGCGATTTGCACATTTCTCATCGCGTCTCTCTCTCTCTCTCTCTCTTTCATACCTACATCGCAAATTCAGGGGCGTACAAATTTTATTGTTTTAATTGCCGACACGCTTCAAGGTAAAGTTGTTCCTATGCTGAAATAATTAAGCACCACGCACTGAAGACGTCTAGGGGAGTGGAGGTACAACTAAAGTTCCAACATTCTTGACCTCGGCAGTAGATAGAGGTAACTGGGCGGCTTAAACCCCTTGCAGATTTACCCCCGGAGAAAGAGCCCCAAGTTACCATTGTATGGGAGGCTGGGTGGGCCCCAGAGTCGGCCTGGACGCTTGAAAAGTCAATTTATTATAAAACGACTACCGAAAATGCAGGAGGTATATATTCTCTTGTTTATGTAGCAAAACGAAAGAACGAAGGAAAGAGAAATGGCGAGGAAGGCTGAGACTATACAGAAGGCATGAGATAACAGATAATACAAAGACAGATGAATCGGCGAACACTAATGTGAAGATTACACAAATGTAAAGTTGTCCCTGTGCTTAAGAAATTAAGCATTAGACCATGAAGGCGTATGGGTGAGTGGATGTATAGATCCATATTTTCTTGACCTCGGCACTAGCTGGAGGTGAGTGGTCAGCTTCACGCCCTGGCCGCTTGACTTCCTGAGAAAGAGCCCCTGGTACCCATTGGACAGGAGGCTGGGTGGGCCCCAGAGCCGATCTGGACGATACGGAGAAGAGAAAATTCTTGACCCTACCGGGACTCGAACTCTGACCCCTCGGTTGTCCAGCCCGTAGGCAGTCGCTATACCGACTGAGCCATCCCGGCTCACAAGTGAGGACTACATAGCATTAATTGATCAACGAAGTGGGCAGTAGCGTTACCACAGGAAGAAGAAACGGAAGCTTCTGTGTTGATATGAGTTCGATTTAACCGGGGTGTCAATGCAAATGAGACAACATAGGGCTGCGTTACGCGACAGAAAGTTACGTAATTAAAAAAAGGAACAAATTAACAGTTCTGTCGATTTGAATGAAAACTCGTATAGGTCTGCATTGTGTATGACATACAGCAGTACGCGTATACACATGTTCATTATCTTCTGATGATTCCTCACACAGAAAAATACCTCACCTTTTTAGTGCCAGAAAGTGTATTTTTACCTTTTCTTTAAATGCGTCAGTTGGTATAGCCGAAGTTCTCAAATCCACAAAATGACCATTGCAGTTCCCCAGATTTCACCGCTAAAAAATGAATTTCTATAATTAATATGATCAAGTCAAGGAGGATGAGGTGGGCAGAGAATGTAGCACGAATCGGGGAGATGATGAATGCATATAGGGTATTGGTGGGAAAGCCAGAAAGGAAAAGACCACTGGGAAAACCAAGGCGTAGGTGGGTGGACAATATTAAAATGGATCTTAGAGATATAGGATGGGATGGTATGGATTGGATTGATCTGGCTCAGCATAGGGACCAGTGGAGGGCTCTTGCGAACACGGTAATGAACCTTAGGGTTCCATAAAATGCTGGGATATCCTTGAGTAGTTGCAGATTTCGCTTCTCCTCAAGAAAGGCTCAGCTCCATAAGTAACTAAGTAAACATACATAAATTCGGGAGCCGGGATAGCTCAGTCGGTATAGCGAATGGCTACTGGCTGGACGACTGAGAGGTCGGAGTTCGAGTTCTGGTAGGATCAAGAATTTTCTATTTTCCACGTCGTCCACACCGACTCTGGGTCCACCCAGTCTCCTATCCAATGGGTACCGGGGGCTCTTTCTCCGGAGGTAAAGAGGCAGGGGGACTAAGTTGACCACTCAGCTCCAACTAGTGCCGAGGTCAAGAAAGCATGGATCTATACAGCCACTCCCCCATACGTCTTCAAGGTGTAGTGCTTAATTACTTAAGCAGAGGGACAGCTTTACCTGCATAACTTCTGCCTAACGCCTAATATTAGCTTGAATCGTTACAAACTGCATTCAAGTATAAGGTAGGGACAAAGCACACTTTGCTTCGTCGCCGCGTCCAGAACGCCTGTGGGACCTAGGGGCACATCAAAGTGCCAAAGAAGGGTCTTACTCAGGGGTAAAGACAACGTAACTGACCACCCTACTCCATCTAAAGGGTCAAGGTTAAGAACGAGGAGAGCTAGTCCCCAATCCATTACGTCAACTCGTACAGCTTAATTAAAAGCAGAGAGGCAACTGAACTTCCACTCAGAGCACATTCAAGGAAAGAAATACAAGAAGTTAATTCAGAACATTAGACCGGCCAATTGATTAACACTTTACCTATATCCTATACATGCACAGGGGCTTTTAATATTACGTCAGTACAAAAATAACAAGCTCAATAGATATAAACAATCATTTTTTAAAAGATTTAGAAAAAAAACGGACAAAACAGAAGCACAGATGTGTGACACAAAAGCGTAGAGATAAAAGGTAAAAAGGTTAAGCTATCCCTGTAACAAGCCGTGGAGGCCCATATGGTCGTAAGCCATAGAGGCTCCCACATTTTCTAGACGATCGTCTCACAGATGGCGGTAAGGTTGTCAGCCTTACACGGCGGTCGCCCTTTACCCTCAGGAATATTCCTGGTAGTCATTTCTGTTAGAGGCTGAGTCGACCCCAGGGCCATAGTGCGGCTGGAAGGATTAGGTCAATTGAAAAAAAAAATCCATCTCATTGGGATTCGATCCCGCGACCTTCCGGCTTGTAGAATAGTGCCTCAACCAACTACACTACGGCGTGCTCCCAGTTACTGTTTATTTTATATGTAGAGTCCTAAGCAACTCACCGCATCACACGCGTCACCTTGCCTGAGCGCCAAATTTCCTATACTCTTAGCTCCTAAAACCATCTTCAGAGATGACTTCGAACTCTGCACAGCATGGCCTTTACAACGTTACTTAAATGTCCCTCATCAGCATATTTGATTGTATCTACTTACTGTCAACATTTAAATACATACCGCCACAATTACCTCAAGGGTTGGTCATCCCTATGGTAATCCGCGGCAGTAGAATTTCGGCATTCTGCCACCCCAACATACACAGAATGGAACGATAGCAATTGAGTGTACTGTGTTATCATAGAGTTTCTGCTTGGTTGGCTCTCATGTCACAGCGGGCATCCAAAACACAAGCGAATCGAACTGCCGCTTTGGAAACCAGCAGAGTCAGGCCTATACAATCCGAATTCCAGGCTTATCTACCCGTGGCTGAACACGCTGTTCGAAACCGCGTGCCTTTGCAGCTCAGAGGCAAATCTTTGATTCACATATCATTTCATAAGAACCGTGGATGTAATCGTCCATTACCGGAAGTCCCGCCATCGTTATGGGCACTGGAGTTCATTTTATTTTCCCGCAGGGATGCCAACTTCGATGTGAAATAAGAACCCTAATCATGCAGTGTGCGTAATACTATAACATAATAAGGGACGGTGATATATTTCGGGAAATATATAACCTTCTTCGTAGGAACTGTCCAATAAAATTCGGCGACTACGAGTAATATATACCTAATTTTAAATTCAATATGTGACTGTTGATGAGAATGATCAAGTCAGGAGGATGAGGTGGGCAGGGCATGTAGCACGAATGGGGGAGAAGAGAAATGCATATAGGATATTGATGGGAAAGCCAGAAGGAAAGAAACCGCTGGGAAGGCCAAGACGTAGGTGGGTAGACAATATTAAAATGGATCTTAAGAGAGATAGGATGTGATACTATGGATTTGATTCATCTGGCTGATAGGGACTAATGGAAGGCTCTTGTGAACACGGTAATGAACCTTACCTTCGGGTTCCATAAAATGCTGGGAAGTTCTTGAGTAGCTGCAGAATTGGGGGCTTCTCAAGAAGGGCTCAGCTCCATGAGCGAGTGAGTGAGTGAGTGAGACGAGAAGACAAAAGGTTCTGAACTGAATGATAGCAAAATATACCAATTATTGTATAAATTCATGGCAGAACATCATTTCATCAATTAGAAGAGTATAAAGAATATTATCCTCTGGGATGTAACGCTGTGTGGTCCGGTAGAATTCCAGCGACGTTTCGGAGGAGTACACTGTCTCCATCTTCAGGATCGAAAAATAAGCCAAGCAAAAACTCAGCAAATAGTACGCGGCAAGTACAGCAACATAAAATAATTTAAGACCCTTTATTATTCAGTTATTTTAACTCGTCAAACTTGCCCTATCAGAAGACGCTTCCTTGACTCCTGTGCTAATCACCAACTGAGATTAATCCTCTGAAATGTCTCCCACTACCCAGTCTATTACGAGCTTCTCCGGTGCTTTAAACGACCCTACCCATTACCTGCTTTTACGAGCTGTTATGCACTCCTTCATTTTCACGTCAGGAGTCCAGAGATCCGACGCTAGATCTACTATCGCAGACGCTCCATCATTGCCGTGACACTTATGACTCTGATACACAACACAGGGTGACCACAAAAATGTCTTATTGCATTAAGAACAACCTGTGACAAAGAATTCAACATATAACACGTAAAACAAACCGTAAAAGTTCGTTTCTAGTTCTAAAGACAGGTTAACGATTGAGGGCGTTTAAAAACAGGGTGTTTATGAGAATACTTAAAAGCGAGGAAGTAATAAGAAAATGAAGAATACCGTGTGACGAGACGCTTCTTGGTTTTTACTCTCCATGAAACATTATTAGCGCGAATGGGGAGAAGAGGAATGCATATAGGATATTGGTGGGAAAGCCAGAAGTAAAGTGACCACTAAGACCAATATTAAAATGAATCCTTGGGAGATAGGATGGAATGGGATGGAGTGGATTGATCTGGTTCAGGACAGGGACCAGTGGAGGGCTCTTGTGAACACGGTAATGAATCTTCGGATCCCATAAAATACTAGGAAGTTCTTGAGTATCTGCACAATTGGCGGCTTCTCAACATGGGATCAGCTCCACGAGTGAGTGAGTGACTGAATTTATACGCCTATGTGAATGACTCCCACAGCTTGTTTACTCCTTCAGTGGTTGCATTATGATTTGTGGTACACCAACATCTGTTACAACATATACAAAGCGTGCAGCATAAACCACAATTTAAGTCGGAATACACCAATACTGCACCAACTTCAATTTACGCAAGTCATTTCCCTACATTAGAGCAACATGACAACTTCCCTCCAACCCCACCTGAACAACAACCTGTAATTTACCACAATGAAAACAGAATTTCATGGAAACAGAACCCTTAAACAGGGGAATACTTTGCTTGTTGGGGGAGGGATATAAAATGTGCGTGATTCTGTATTTCTGGGCTCGGTATGTTTTTGTTTCGAGGCACAACACACCGCAAACATGAAAACTATAAACATCCTCCCCCATCACTGCCTTCCGTTCAAACATTACACGACAGAAGAATAACATGGTATCCATCCGCAGGGAAAAACTGTATACGCATCCGTTGTTAAACAGCAGGTCTATTGTGGTACGCAATAATGTGCTCCCGCGAGGCTATGTAAAGTATTAGCCGCAAGTATCAATAGGCGTGTGCCGAATTTTCTAGCACAATTACGCCGAAACGTAATTTATCCTTCTGTGATCTATACAGATGGGATATTTTTACATCAAATTACATTACAGTATTTGCTGTAGAACTGTCTTCGCTCGCTCGGAAGCCGGGATTGTGAGTTCGAATCCAACTCCGGGCATGGGTGTTTGTGTGCCTTTTTCTGTGTTTGTGTACAGGTAGAGGCCTAGCAACGAGCTGATCACCCGCCCAAGGGGGCCTACCGAATGTGTAAGATCTAGAAAAACTGAAGTGAACGGAGAAGTTCATGGAGGTAGGCCTAGGCCCACTGGGGCTGTAGTGCCAAGAAAAAAAAAACTGCTGTAGAAACAAACAGAAATACCAAGGTTGTCACCAAATTTAGCTTCGTAAAGTTGTCCCTGTCCTTAATTAATTAAGCACTATGTCACGAAGGCGTATGGGAGACTGGATGTATAGATCCACATTTTCTTGACCCCGGGATGTATAGATCCACATTTTCTTGACCCCGGTACTACTTGGTGGTGAGTGGTCAGCTTCACGGCCCGGCCGCTTTACCGTCTGGGAAAGTCCCCGGCACCCACTGGATAGGAAGCTGGGTGGGCCCCAAAGCCGGTCTGGACGACGTGGAGAAGAGAAAATTTTGATCCTACCGGGACTCGAACTCCGAGCCCTCATTCGTGAAACCCGTAGATAGTCGCTATACCGACTAAGCTATCCCGGGTCCTAATTTAGCTCGTAGTCTTTTGAAATCTGAGACATGAACCAGACTCCTGACCCATCTGTATCAGAAATGGAAATCCCCGAATTTTCACATATAATACGTGTACATTTCACCGACCGATGGTAGGTCCATAATATATTCTACGAGTACATGAACAGTTCTACATTCTGGGATACAACCCCGTGTAGTCTCTTGAAATCCAGAGGACGTTTCGGAGGAACATGTCGCCTCCATGTGTAGGTTTGAAGAATAAGACCAGCATGAAAGCAGGTGGTAAACAGAGCTGGTTTCTTGTTCGGCCCTGAAGATGAAGGTGACGTGTTCCATTGACTTCCAACGGACTACACGGCGTTATGTCTCAGAAGACAGAACACTTCACAACCACCGCTGTGAGAACCTCAAATCCTACATGTTCTCTATGTGCTTTCTGTTATGTACGTGATATGGAAATGGCAATTTTACATTACTGATCTCCTACTATAAATAACCTGTTCATCCCCATGCGCTATGAACATAACTTCAATAAACAACAGAATTCAAACATCGGACAGGTGTGCTTCAAACACTCTGTACAGTTAAACTTCAAAGGTTCTTCATTTTGCCATATGGCACAACAGCAGGTCCAGTCTATTTTGCTTGAATTTCAAAACTATCGGAGCTGACTTCATATGAACATTCAATTCGATTCCTCTAAGTGTTTAGTGCCGGTCCCGGTAGCCGAGCGGCCTAAGGCATCTACTGTCTTCATTCGCTAGGAAGCCGGGATCGTGGGTTCGAATCCCACAAAGGTATGGATGTTTGTTTTGTGTGTTCATTCTGTTTTTGTTGTCCTGTGTTTAGGTAGACGCCTTGTGACAAGTTGATCACTCGCCCAAAGAGCCCTACCGTCTGTAAAATGACCAAAATGAAAAAAAAAACAACCTCGACACCGTAAGGTATAGGAGAAACGGAATAAGTTCGTAATTAAGAAGTGTTTAATGAAGCAGGCCACTTTGTGTTTGTTGGAAGACAAATCACCGGAACCAACTACACTAATTCAATGATGCAGATCCTTTCTGAGAAGCTAACAGTCGCTCAGCTGATCTTCATTCCTTCCTCGAGGAAGAAAATTAAGCTGATAACCATTCTGTTTGTAGGTGTTTGTATCCCGTTTAAATTTTTAAACCAATTAATAAACTTTCACGAAATATGGCATGAGTGTATTCCCACTGAAGGTCATTAACCAAGCGCGTAATTTTTAATTTCGTATTATCAGTAAAACAATATGGCAGACACATGAACTTGTGACGTAGGAGTGCCGTAACATGCCATTGGAGCCTCTTGTTATTACGGATAATGGATTCCGGAAATATTAATATTTATTATTATAAACACTTTCTTCATAGCATTTGTAACTGAAAGCGCGTGTATAGGAAATCGGGCTTTGTGAGTTCAGCCCAAATTCTTTTACTTAGATTTGTCTGAATTATTGGTCTCAGTTCGACATTTGACTCAAGTAATTTCTGGCAATGCCAGGGGAGTGCGACAAGCAACTTGTGAAGGCTAAAAACTGTACTGAGGAAGATAAAACATTAAAACCGTTCACTGTAGTGACTAAAACTGACACGCTAAATGTATTTTCATTCCAAAGCAACGCCTAAAGGAACCGAAATGCTGTTGAGGGCAATCTTCTCAGAAGTTGCGTTATTACTGTTGCTCGCCTCGGTCTCTTCCTCAGCATCCATCACTTCCAATTTACCTCACAGGACTCCACCTTACTCCTCCCACACAGCGCACGGTGAACCGAAATAATTAGAACGTTATCAAACGTGACTCACTTCAATAATGGCTGTTTCATGCATGCGAAATGCATACTTGGTGTTCTTCACGGCATCTACCGCTGTCTTCAGGTACCAGGTGCAGATCGATACTTTTACCTTTTACGTCATCATATATCCTCCAACGAAATTTTAATAAGTATAAGCTGATATGTAATTATCAATGCCATCTTCAGCCTAATTAAATTCAGGGACTAAAAATTACAGAAAATAAAAAGTTAAGTTATCCGTGTAACAGGCCATGAAGGCCCATAGGGTTGTGAGATGTTGAGGCTCCCACATCTTCTACGTAGATAGTCGGCTCACAGATGGCGGTAAGGTTGTCAGCCTTTGGGGCCAGCCGCCCTTTACCCTCCAGGAAGATTCCTGGTACTAATTTCTGTTAGAGGCTGAATCAACCCCAGGGGCATAACGCGGCTGGAAGGATTAGTCAAATTGAAAAAAATTCACCTCATCGGGAATCGAACCCGCGACCTTCCGGCTTGTACCATAGTGCCTCAACCAACTACGCTACCGCGTACTCTTATAATTTAGAACAACAGGCAGGAATTCAATAATGTATACGTCTACTGGTATTCGCCCGAGAAATTTTACAATGTTCCATTTACAAAGAAGAGCCCTTTGCGTTGCATCATTGCATCAGGTGTCATTTAGAGGTAAGATTAATAAGAGCAGACACCACACAGAGTTGATTGAATGAATAATGCGAGACGGTGCATTCAGTTGTTACGTGGGTTGTCAGCAGTAGCTGACACAGGGTGTAATTTCATGGATGCTGACAGTCAAAAGGTTAACAACAAATAGCTGAGGCTAATGCAAAACGCATGCGTTTTACGATACACCCGTTTGATCGTGTTTGTACACAGCATTCCATTTGCCGGAATCAAAGTCTGCCGTTCTACCGGAGTCCACACGTCATATCAGACGCCCCTGGCGAGAGTCAAGCGAAAACAGTCATAACTCGTTACAGGACGTCCCGCCATTCTTAAGAAGCTGATAGTCGCTTATAGAGCCAAGAAAATCTCCTTTTATGGAGCACGAAGGTGTCCATGCTCAACCTGTTTTGAAGGCGCCAATAACCTTCAGGTTCCATAAAAATCAGAGGACTTGACTGGATTAGCGAATATTATCTTCTATACGAGAATTCTTCTCCATGGAATTAGTTCCGTTCATTATGTTAACAACGGGGCAAGCGGTAGCGTAGTTGGCTGAGGCACTATGCTACAAGCCGGAAGGTCGCGGTATCCAGTCCCGATGAGGTAGATTTTTTCAATTGACCTAATCCTTCCAGCCGCACTATGGCCCTGGGGTCGATTCAGCCTCTAACCGAAATGAGCACCAGGAGTCTTCCTGCGGCCGGTGCGTAAGGATGACAACCTTACCGCCATTTGTCAGCCGACTGTTTAGGGAAAATACGGGAGCCTCGACGTCTCACAACACAATGGGCCTTCACGGCCTGTTACAGGGAAAGCTTTACCTTTATGTTAACAAGAGCACATCCCTGAGCCTTACCCCAGGTCAACTGAACACACCTTATTCTTTCAGATACATATGAATATTATCCCTATCTTTCAACTTAAGCTTCAACGCGATCTCGTCCTTCTAGGGTTTTTAAACACGCACTTTACATATTTTTTCCCCCTTGTCACTACAGCCCCAGTGGGCCTAGGATTACCTCCATGAACTTCTCCGTTCACTTCGGTTTATCTAGATCTTACACATTCGGTAGGACTCCTTGGGCGGGTGATCAGCTCATCGCAAGGCCTCTACCTGTACACAAACACAGAAAAAAGCACACACACAAACTAAACATCCATGCCCTGAGTGGGATTCGAACCCACGATCCCGGTTTCCAAGCGAGCGAAGGCAGTGCATGCCTTAGACCGCTGGGCTACCGTGACAGGCTATGCACTTTACATGTCATTTTTATAATTAGAGTGATCAAGACGAGGATGAGATAAGTAGGGAATGTAGCAAATACAGGGTTTTGGTGGGAAAACCAAAAAGAAAACGATAACTAGAAAGGTCTACAAGTAGGTAGGAGGATAATATTAAAACGGATCTCTGAGAAAGAAGGGTTGGCGTGGACTGATTCATCTGCCTTAGGACAGGGACCATTAGTGGGCCCTTATGAACACGGTTATGAATGTATGGGTTCCATAAAATATTGCGAAATTCTCAAGCAGGTTAGAGACTGTTGTCTCTCAACAATGGCTCGGTTAGATGGAGTTACGTAGTTAATACGAGTGTTACCTACCCAGCTCATTTCGTTCTCCTTGGCGTCATCGCCCTAGAAATATTTTGTGAGGAGTACAACCTACGAAGCTCCTTATCAGACTCATTTCCCAACTTTCTGATGAATTCTGTCTCGTATGTCCAAATATTCTTCTCAGCGCTCTGATCTCAAACATCCTCAATGTACTCGTATTCTCTTCCCTCAGAGTACAGGGCAGTTTCCAAACATACGGGCCGAAACCCTAAAGCAAGAGGTATTTTCTTTATTGCTAGTGGGGTGGGACTAAGTCCCTTGTCCTGCGGCCACTTCTGGCCTATTGTACCAGCCCCAGATGATAGGTGAGGGTGATTGTGGAGCAATTTGTGGAATGAAGATTGGCAGGGGAAACCGAAGTACTCGGAGAAAACCCGCCCCAGCGTCACTTGTCCACCACAAATCCCAGATAACCAGACCCGGGATCGAACCCGGGCCGCCGCGATAGGAAGCCAGCGACTAACCGCTTGAACTAAGGCGCGGCCATTGTATGTAGTTTTGATCTGATGGCGCTGTTGACAAACATTTGAACTCTACCCTCTTGTATAGTGTATCGAACAGTTTAAACAGAAATATTACCAGTTTATCCTATTGACACAGATTTCTGTGCCTAAGCAAACTATTCCTGTCAAAGTTCTCACTGAGGCAGTTATGAAGTGTCCTATCTTCTGGAATATAACGCCGTGTGGTCAGCTGGCGTTTCGGAAGCAATAACTCTGCTTGCTATCTATTTATTGTTGGTTTCATGTTTGACTTATTCTTGGATTCTGAAGACGGAGGTAATATGTTCTTCCGACATGACGGTTGACTTCTAACGGACAAACCGGCGTTATATCCGAAAAGATATGACACTTCACTCTTGTAAAAAGGCGTTCCGAAAGAGCACATTTGACTAAGTAAATTATATGCTTATTGAGACTTATTCAATTTAATTTTTCGCAAAGTGTCGTGTCAAATGAAACTCCGTGGCTTTAGCCCGCAAGTGAACTATACCGACCGAGCGACTGCCGCTTGTCGGCAAGTTAGTGACAACTTCAACGGATAGAGGGTGTCGCGTGGTCAGCGCAGTGAATCCCCACGGCCGTTAATCTCGGTTTTCTGGACCGAAGCCGCTATTTCTTTGAAATATCTCCTCAATTATCCTCACGTGGGTGATTGCACCCCGTTCCAGACTCACTAGTTCTCAGAAAATCTGGTAGCTCCGGGAATCGATCCCGGGACCTCTGGATCTGTAGCCAGGAACTGTGACCACTAGACCACTATCGAGCTCCGAATTTGAGAGAGTTTGTATCGCCCATTCCCTTATGATAAATGTTAAACTGTTGCAGTGTGAGTTTTTGTTACAGTTTTTCCCCCTACAAGGTGAAGATACCGGTCTCTGCCGTGGATGAAACACAACATGAAACACGTGAGTTTCGGAGGAATTGCACAAGACGCCATCTTCATAAAAACAGCTGATAGGGCGACTCATAACTGTCTCAGTGATTAATGTGGTCTGTGTTAGACACATTCTTCGCTTAGTGCTGAATATTGCCACAAAGACTGCGCTAACATGTTCGAAATCAGTCTGAAAACAGACAATAGAATAACAGTCAGTTCTCCTGGAATGATTGGATACAATGACAGCTTTTGACGTGCCATAAATAATAATAAAAAAGATGGCCAAGCTGGGTATACACAGGAGAATATGTAATTAGAACATTCCACTCCTACCAACGCTCTGTACTGTGCTCTGTGAACTGTGTCACTGACAGACAACAAAACCAACTTTCGTTTGAACATTCAGTAGGTTAGCAGTGCTTTTTGTTGTTTGTTTTAATCATCTCCGTGGTTCAAAACAATGTTTTATCATAGATCGTGAACAGCTCGCTCTATATGCGGTAAACTGTACCTACGTGTCTCATTCCAAATGGGACTAACATAAATTACGTTGAACACTTGTCTTTGTGTAAGTCGTCTACACTGTTCAGTGCTGCCACAAACAGAACAAGAAAGAGCAATAATGAGACGAAGAAGTGGAACAAGACGAGATGCCGATAAGCCAGCTTGAGGCGCACTGTTCGCTCCTCTGTTTCTACCGAGTTGGGCTCGATGGCTTAATGGTATTCGGAATTCATTAAGCGCCCCCTTGATGGAGATCAGCCAATCGTATAAAATCTGCAATTATGGAAAACAGTGGATCACATATCAAAAATAAGGCAAATATTCACGTTTCGTGTCTGCACCCATAATTTCTTGGTAAAACGGCCGGGGCGTGAAGCTGACAATTCATGTCCAACTAGTGCCGAAGTCAAGAAAATGTGGATCTATACATCCACTCCCCCATACGCCTTCATGGCGTACTGTTTAGTTAGTTAAGCACAGGGACACCTTTAACTTTACCTTTACTGTATGAGTTACACCATCTGTTTTAAAAAATGTCTCCTTTCAGTTTAAAGAAAGCGATGATCTGCCCAACTGAAAAGTGAAACAAGGAACGGTCTACTCACACATTTAGGAATGGTATCTGTACTTACCGATATGCTTATTCCTCCAGTTTAAGAATAAAAACAGAGATGAAGAATTCATGTTAACACTGTTCCCTCAGGGCCTCACTCAGTATTACCAAGGTTTCAAGAAGGTACCGATTCAAGTTGTTTTATGAATTTTCCTTCCTCTCCTTCTCCTACACAAGGAATTGTCTCAAAAGCTCTTTCCTCTTTGAATACTTTGTGCTGCGGGTCTCTGGGGCGAGCAAAGAGTATGTGAGATTACACCTGCCGGCAAAACTCTCAGACAAACTTCCTAAAGAAATGCACCTTCGAGAATATTCTCTCGTTCCCTGCTAAAACATATCATTTAAACTGTGTGTTCACTTACTGTTTGAGTCACTTATTCCCTCTGTGTTCCACATTTCATTTTGTCATGATGTTTTTGCATCTCTCATGAGTGTACGTCAAGATTTATTACCATATTTTGCATTATACAAATTCCCACATAAATATGAGGCTATCGAATTCATATAGCATAATTACCTACTGTTCTTCTGATCATGCGCTCTTTCATAAAACAGAACAGAAAGGGGTACGGACATGAGAGCCACATATCGACGTCCTGCAAACTGTAACATAGTCCATGGTATACAGAGTGTCCCAGGAGGAATGGACCAAACTTCGGGAGGGTGTTCCTTATGTTAAAGTATGCCGATATAACCCAAAACACCTATGTCCAAAGTTAAACGGTTTTGGAGATAATGGCCCAAGAAAAGTGTGGTCTTCTGGCAGGTCCAAGCACTGTACCTCTCAGCTGAGAGCCCTTATCTGTGTTTGTCCTTGAGTGCGGTGATACACCCTAGCCGTGCTTATGTAGTTGGCTTTATCAGAACGCGCAGTCAGTAAGTTACGTCAGCGCTTGCCATTCATGTGTCATGTATAGTGCTTGGAAACCCTAAGGACAATTAAGACATGGCGAGCGAGTACTTTGTACTTCAATTTTATGGCTTCATGTCACTCACAAGTTAGTTTGATGTTACGTACATTATTAACATTACAGAATCCACATATTCCTGCCAGTTTTAATATGTATTTTGTAATCAACAAGTGTGCAACACCAGTCAAAGTTTGACACTTCTCTGGCCATTATCTCCGTAACCGTTCAACTTTGGACATAGATGTTTTGGGTTATATCGGCATATTTTAACATAAGGAACACCCTCCCGAAGTTTGGTCCATTCCTCCTGGGACACCCTGTATATGTGAGGTATAACTGGTGAAATATGTTACTGTTCTGTTACGGTAATCTGATTCTTTCCCTTTCCACACGGCAAACACACGCGCTTCTCTGCCTGTACACTGTCATCCTTGCGCTGATAGCGCAACCAGTGCTGTTGGATTTGCAGTTCTTACAGCAGTGGCTGCGAAGAATTCGATCTTCTGGGATATAACGCCGTGTGATCTGGTTATGTTAAGTTATTCTCACAGCTTAGTAGTTTCCATATTTGACGGAAAAATACTTAAATTTCAATGCGTCAATGGGGAAAAGAGGAAATCTTAGTATAAATGCAGCTATCTTTCCAGAATTAGTGAAGTTCGTGGGGTTCATATTCAGTAGCATCGTCTTGCAGTGTCTCTGAACTGTTACAACGTACACGAGTGAACCAATGTCGGGTACAACAATGTGACCAAGCACCGTGTTGATAACCGTAACAATTCCCCATTCGAATCTCAACTGGCTTAATGCCACTTAATTTAACGTTAATGAAGCTAAATCTTCCGCATAGGTTATTCAGCGTCGCGTAGGAATGGCGAAACGAAAGGTATTATTGTGACATATGGGCCGTTTCTAAACAGAGGAGCGTCCGTAAACATTCTCAAGGCACTGAATACAGGCAACAACAGAAGAACTGCCGTTTCTATGCGACTACCCCTCCCCTTAAAAACGTGACAACAAAACGGGGGCAAATGTGTTTTCTATGTGGCCCGCGCCAAGCAAACGCACGGAACAATAGGACGTCTACTGCCAGGCAACGAAGCTGTAAACACGCAGCTTTCCGTGGGGTCCGTGCAGAGGAATATCTTGAAGGCAAACGGCGCTACAAGTTCAATTCTGTAGGAGATAACCATGGGAAGTTCGTAGTTGAAGAAGAATTAGAAGTCGTCCTGTGAAGACTTTGTGTGTGCTGTAGTGCAATGATATCTGGAGTGTCACAGTTATAGTTCCTGTGTTAAAATCCGTTGCCAGGAAACGGATCGGGAAATCTTTACAATGGAATAGGCATTGTTTAGATTTGTTACCTAGCAACGAGTAGTGCAAGCAGATATAGAAGACTTTATTGATTATAGTTACGGCATGCAAGTGGTCAATAAATCCAATTACCAATCCGAACCACGTCTTTAGTCACTGATACACGTGACAGAATGATTGGAGACATTTTCATTTGCTATAGCGTAAGCTTGCTATCTCGAAATCTCCTGACAGGGAAACAAAAAGTTTGATCAGAATAACCGTTCCTCCGGCTAAGATTCGACGTATAAACGGCACGATTTACTGCTCAAGGATTTCCTGGGCTGCGATTTCCGGTAATAAGCTACATATGTCACTTATCCATGCATCAGATACTTAGTCTTGCATGCAGTACAAGGGCTCAGTTCCAATATCGAACAGACACACCCCGCCTCAGCGATACAAGAATAGTTGTCCATGAAATGTCTGTTATTTGTCCACACGGCACAAATATATGAATGCACATGAGAACTAACGTTGCGTGAGATGCACCAGACGTCTAACAACACAACGGCGCCATACTCGACGTCACGAAAAATACGTATACAGAAGAAATATCGCTACTTCAAGAGTCAATCGTTCGCATCTCCCAAATCCTTGTGGCCACTCCAAATGTACGCAAAATTTGGTGGATAAACTTATTTCACATGCGCCATATGCCGGCCATAGTGCGGCTGGAAGCATTAGGTGAGTTGAAAAAATCCACCTCATCGGGACTCGAAGCAGCGACCTTCAGACTTGTGGCACAGTGCCTCAACTAACTACGCTTCCGGGTGTGCAGTATATAGTTATTCGTGAAGTGCGTAGGCAGTACACCGTAATCCTTATTTGTAGTTACGAGTTGTAATTGTCTAACATATCCGATTACCAATCCACACCCCGTCTATAGTCTCTAAATCACGTGATAATATCATAAACTTAAACAAACCAACAAGTATTGAGCTGAAAGTCGGCCAGCGTGAAGAACACCGAACAATAACTGGGTAGCATAATGAACCCAGCCGAAAACAGTGTCCGCGCTCGAAGGGACGAACTGTCTTCTCCCTCTCGAACATTGGGGTAGTGGGTTCGAATCATATTCGAGGCATGGACGTTTGTCTACGCTTCTCTCTGTGTTTGTGTTGTCATGTAAAGGTGGCGGCCTTGCGACAGGCTGATTACTCAACCAAGGAGTCCTACAAACTGTCTTAAGATTATGAAACCGAAGAGAAACGAAGAGTTTTACGGATGCCCTATGCTCCAGAGGGAGCAAAAGGAATATAAATTAATGAATGAATAAAAATATCAAGAAAACTGTATAATTATATTTCAACACATCTAGTACGTGTTATAAGTAGTATCAAAAGAGACTCTCCTTAATTGGGCGCCTGCAATCAGTATCAACCTCAAACACGGTATCAGTGGATCACACGTGGTACCAACAGACCGTCAACTCGAAATACAAGATGGAAATAATCGTTTTCCTAGAGCAGGCATGTCCGACTTCAAACAGGCTGTGATTGACTTTTTAGTGTCAAAACTGCCAGTGATCTACCACCCCCTCCTATCGTCGTACCTCGTTTTAAGCAAAAATATTGGTAAAAATAACACGACACATGATGTTTGTTGTAAAAGTAACATACATTGAAGGTACAGACTACTTTAATACGTATTTTCCCTTCAGAATCGGAATATAATCATATTATATTACAGGTGAATTTACATGATTTTCACGTATAATTTCCTTATAGGCCTATGAGATCAACCAAAAATCGTCCGGCGATCGACGCGTTGGACATGCCTGTACTAGAGTATCGCATCACATTTCTCTAGCAGCCCGCACTGAACGTAGGATGGGGCGATGTCATGGCGTCATTCTGACTGCACGGCATCAACTGTACCTCGAAACCTGCAATTAACTAGACATTATCATAATTATACGCTACACAGGTTATGTACGGCAATAAACAAGTGCGTGCCGTGTAAGAGGGTTACTCTTTCCTCTATCACCGTAAAGCAACCCTTCTCTTCCCAGTATCACTCTCATGCAATAATGTCTCTCTCTTGGGACATTTTGATGGATGAGTTGTGTAGCACGGGTAATAATTTGCAAGTTTTCCTCACGAATCTCTATGTTTCCGCAGCGGGGCTCATTGTATGGCGTGTGATCAAAACGCTCCTGCAATATGGCTACACAACAAGGAAACGTCACACGGGAAGTCATTATATCGATATGTCAGACTTCACTCGACTTTCATACGAGATACGGTACGAGCAGCCAGGCTTACTGCTACTGAAGGAAGGGAGGAGATCATAAGTAGAAGCTTTCTATCTTCTGGGAAATTATATATCGTAATCCGCTGAAAGTCAACCGACGTTTCGGGGGAACCTGTCACTTAAACCTTGGAGGGTCGAAGAATAATTCAAGCAAGAAACCAGCACGCTGCAGAGGAAACAAGCTCTGCTTGATAACTACTTCATGCATGGATTATTCTTCGATCCTGAAGATGGTGGCGACGTGTTGCTCCGAAGAATTGATTGGCTTACAATGAACTATACCACGATATATGCCAAGAGACATAACTCCTCATAAACATAATACTGTCACATGTATTAGTAAATATAGACGGGTTTGGATTGGTAATTGGAATTATTGATCACTATTTGTAATCACACTAAATTACAATAACTCACCATAACCCTTCAGTTGAATCCTTCTTCTTTGACTGCCTTGGACTCATTCAATTCTGATCTATGATTCTGACTCGCCAGCCTGGATTTCCGGTTATGTAGCCTCGGGTCGGGTCACAGCACAGAAAACACGTCTGTTGCCTAGCAATTGACTTCCTTTATTATTCCGTATTCGTTGCCGCGGAATGTGTTTACTGAGTCGTTGCCTAGCAATGGGTCTATGCGTCACAACACTCATAAATGAATCAAGCAGCCATTAAACTTGCCTCTGCTCTGTGCCCTTTCGTCAGAGAATTACGGTTTATCATTGCATGAGCAGAATATCAATGCACGGACCTTCCTTCCGCCTGATAACCACCACACTCACATCGTGCGCTAAGTAGTTTCTGCACAGAGCACTTTCTATTTAAGTTGCATTGCTCTGAACGGACAGATAACAATTTTCGCACATGTCAGTCATTTCATCACGAAAAATAACCAACTAAGACTAACGAACTTCAAAGTGCGGGGTGGGGTGAATACACGTGGTCCTCGGGCCACTAGTGGACCTATTGTACCAGCCCGGATGATAGATGAGTATGGAAAATTCGGCGGAATGAAAATTGGCAGGGGAAAATACAATACTCGGATATAACCTGCCATAGTACCACCTTATCCACCAAAAATCCCAATTATTTGATATGAGACAGAACCGGGGTCGCCGAGATAGGAAGAGACAACTGACCGCCTGAGCTATACAACGAGCTTGACAGAACTTCCTCGGAGTGTACATCTCTGTACATTATAGGAATGTGCTATAGCAAAACGCCCAGTATAGGGTGCAGTGACGGCTCCTGCACATGGAAACTTCGGGTGCGGGAAATTTCCTAACCATATCTCTAAAGATGGGACTCTTCCCCATGTGGTTGGCCATTGAGCCAGTAACTTAATCTGTAAGTTAGTTAGTTAGTTATTAGAGAGGGTGGGTTTCCCCATGCACTTAGACCTGTAGTGGTCCATTGTGCTTCCCTCTATGATTTCTACCAGCCTCTATATCCTACCGGTATTGATGCTTACCATCAGTCCCACCCAGCCAGCGAGACCGGCTCTACTAGCTGAGAGGTATCTATAATGCTTCCCCCATCTACCGGAGGTATTAGTGACTGCTGTTGGGCGGCAAACGTCCGCAATTTTGCTCAGTGACCTCCTTTGGAGGTATGAGGTTCTTTTACGTGCCGTAAAGCTACGACACGGGACCCACGGCTTAAAGTCCCNACTTATTTACTAAAGTTTCTACGAGGCGAAGGCACGCAGTGCATCCTGAAGATGAGAAATTCATGCAACATTTTAATCGGAAAAACTGAAGGAAAGACACAACTTGGAAGAACAAAGCAAAGGTGGTAACAAAATATTACATCAGATCTTAAAGAAATTTGGTATGAGAGTGTAAAGCGGGCTGATACGGTAGACTTTTGTAAACATGCTAGTGAAACTTTGGGGTATATAAAGGTTGCGGGGTTTTGATCCGTTGAGCGACAATATGATTAATTAATTAGTAAATTAGACAACTAGCTAGCTAGTTAGAATCCCAGGAGTATATTACGATACTGTGACAGTGCGACACTGGTCGAATGCATCTTATATCTTCAATGTTATATTGCAATCGATTCCAGATATAAAATAAAGATGGAACATCCCCCTGTAAGAAACTTATTATCCTTGTTAAGTTATAATCGAGGTAATGAGTTATAAATCTACTTATCAGTTTTAACGTACCTTATACTGTCATACATAAAACATTCGAACGAACACCTCGGGGGAGGGAAGAAAATTTATTTTATCCGAAAGAAAGTTACGACATAATCGATTGGATAAATCTTAACTTGGGGAATTCCGTTAGGAAAACACATTTCTTAAAAATTCTGAACTAAAAATATTTCATACAGTTGGAACTCTTTATCTCCGCAAGAAAACATGAATTAAAGACATAAAACTGCAGAGAATGTATTCGACAAAAGTTTCATCTGAAGATAAGTAAAACAGAAGCAGTAACACCTGTATCTTGTTAACAGTAACAAATTTCTTCACCTGAACCTTCATTAAACAAACACATTTACATTTCTTAAGCGACTCTGACATCAAAAGGTGGCACGAGGTAGCGTAGTTGGTTGAGACACTATACTGAAATCCATAAGGTCGCGGGATCGATTCCGATGAGGTCATTGATTTTTTTTTTCAATTTACCTAGTCCTTCTGGATCTATCAGAAATGAGTACCAGGAATCTTCTGGGGGGTAAAGGGCGGCCGGCGCGTAAGGCTGGCACTCTTATTGCCGTCTGTAAGCCGATTGTCTAGAAGATGTGGCAGCCTCAACGTCTCACAACCCTATGGGTCTCCATGGCCTGTTAGAGGGACAGGTTTACCTTACCTTTTTTTACTATGACATTAAAATAACAGATTAATTAACTATATTTCAGAAATATACTTCATAATTACTTCATTCCACAGAAAATCAAGCTTTGCACAGGTAATTTTCTGGGGTCGTAGGTTTGCAAAACCCTTCAAGGCACATACGTGTATCTCTGTCCGCTTTCTTTTGTGTCCCACTGTACAGGAAGACCTTAAAACAATCTACCAACCAAAAATCCGTATTAAATATCCAGAAGGATTCATAAGTTAAATGTAATTCTAAACTGGAACCTGTCAGGGGAGCCAATGCGTCATAGCCTGTTTTGCAATAGACCCGCAGGTTATTACGACGCCTGAATATCTATCCACAAACATAACTCGTTGCATCAGGCTAGGAACAAATCAGTCACGGGCACAGAAGAGGGAAACTCTGGTTGAAAATCAGATTATCGCCGTGTGGAAAAAAAAAAAATCTGCTCTCGAGAGAGGAGAGTCCATCTCTGTGAGGGTCAGAGGTTAGAGAGCCGCTTCCGAGGAAGTCACACGGAAACTGTGCTCAGGTATGGTCGCTCGATCATCACAAAGGATCTGTATCCGATATGGGAGCCTGTTCTGACTACCGAAGCAGAAAAACATCTACAAACGTACAGCATAAAATACAACTAAAACGCTGGCCGCTGGTGCGGTGCTTCAATTGGCTCCAAAGCATTTGAATTTATGGATTTCAAAGAGGTCGTTATGTGTACAGCCTGTCTAATTTACTCTGTCAGAATGGCGTTGTAGGTAACTAACTTCCGTAAACTCCTCTTGAGAAGCTAATGCCCTCTTAGCCAGTTTAGAAATTCAACTCATTTTATAGAAGCCGTAGGTTCATAACAGTGAGCCCGCCACTGACCCCCATCCTGAGCCAGATACACCCACTCCATCATATTCAATTTCTTTAAGATCAATTTCAACATTATTACCATACTGCCAGGTGTAGGGGTGTGCGCGTTCTTGGATTGAATGATTGAATTTATTGGCACATTACACACACCACTATAGGCAATTATATCGCTATTGTTGATCTACATACTTTACAGTTCACCGTTACACACGCACTAAGGTTCTCAGTCTTCGCTAGTCGTATCCTGGCAACGGATTTCATAACACACTAACTGTCACATCAAATCACACGTGTAGTCTTCTTTTCACTGCCTAATTTATTTCTTGCCATTATTCTCCAACTGCCAATTCCGAAGACTCGATTCTATTCTATACTACTCCTGAGCTCACATCCCGGCAGGTTTGCGTCTCGAAACTTGACGCCACTACAACTTCTCTGAACTCTTCTTTATATCCACTTTTCACGGACAACACAGAAAACACAATCTCTGAACTGTTGGGATGGCGTGTTTACAGAGCCGTTGCATAGCAACGGAAGTTACTCGATAACTGTTTGCATATTTGTTGCCGCGGGAATGTGTTTACCGACCCGTTTGCTAGCAATAAACATCTAATCTGTTTTCACTATTCCGGATTTCGGGCGTCATGTCACAATATTTATGCCTATACCTCCCAAATGGCACCTCATATCTTCACATTGGATGACAAAAACTGTGCCTGCATCTTTCATCTCTTCCATGCCTTTGATAAGAAACTTGACTTTTAGAGATAAAAAGGAATTAGGACGAATCCAGCGTGATAGTAATCGTATTTCTGCTTTATGAAGCTTCTACAGCGGGGTTACAGAGTTGCCGTGAAGACAGCATGTGTCGCGGGTCAGCTCGACTTCAGGGGAAGCGCATCCTTTTATTTCAATTCAGTTCCGTGCCCATAAATATCCCGCTGTATGACTTCCACTCACCGCAGAGCACGAAATCAAAACACAAACATTCAATACAAAATTTATAGATATGTTTGCGGCATATCACTACAGAACGTTCAGAAGTGCAGTAAAAATGATCTACTGACTAACGACGGTACTAAAGCAAAGAAGCATGGTAGCTTACGATCTTTAATAAGAGCTGATCAATAATTATTAACTTACAAAGACCGTGAAACTGGCACTAACATGACGTATTTACACTGAACAACGATATATGTTCTCTATAACACAATTTTCCTGGTACTCATTTCTGTTACAAGTTTAGTCGACCCCAGGCCCATAGTGCGGCTGGAAGGATTGGGTAAATTGAACAAAAAATTCACTTCATCGAGACTCGAACCCGCGGCCCTCCGGCATGTAGCATAGTGTCTCAACCAACTACGCTAATCTGCCTAGGGGGAGGAGTGGCCGACACGTAAGGCTCACCTCACCGTCATATGTGAGCCGACTGCCTAGAAAATGTGGAAGCCTCGCTGTCTCATAATCCTATGGGCCTTCACGGCCTGTGACAGGGACAGCTTTCGTTTTCTTACCACTATAACAAGGTTTGAAAGAAAATTATGATAATTCTTAAATAACAGTAATACCAAGAGTGGACTTGTTAGAAAAGTACCCAAACACGTTAAACTATTCCAAAACTGGTTAAAGAGAAGATGAAATATATATTTCTGTCAACTTTCATATAGTGTTGAATGAAATGAAAGTACCAGCTGAGCCCGGTGTTATAATTTACCACACCCTTCTAGCAAATATCACCCTTTGTACTGATCAATCAACATTTTCACAAAGGTGGCATTCTATGCCCGCAAGTAATACAAGCAAGACGGTTCACACTTTAATTGAGTACAGACTTCATAAACTATAAAACGAGATCCACATCTATGAAAACGCAATTCTTTTATAACCGGATTTCTACTGAATGTGAAAACCGAATACATTAGTTTCCCTTTCTAATATAGTCGTCATATAAGAGATATATACAGGTACATTGAATGGGAAGATATTTATAAAACCGCATGTGCCAACACGACAGAAAAGACATACTCCTACTTTCATTTAATAATACGTAAATATCACAACATCCCTTTCTATACATATCGAAGAAGATGAAATACGCTTCAAAATAAATTTTATCAAGAAATTCAATATCTTAACTTTATTTGAGGTGGAAAACTCTGACTATGTAGGCCCAGCAGTTTCAGAGTTATCTGCTTGTAGCGAGATCTAATACATCAACATTCGCTGGAATGGTACATTTAGCTGGAGTTTTATGTTGATAACATGTTGAAGTGGGACAGACATGTTTCGACTCCCTTTTCTTTCTTTCAGCAGTAATGTTCAGGAATACATAAGGGAGATTTACGTAAACAGAGACATCAGTTAAGTGAAGCGGCAAACAAATTCCCCACCTAATTTCAAACCCGAACGTTCCTTGCCGTGTTCATAAGAATCCGTCACTGGACTCTATCCTGAGCCACATGAAGCCAGTCTAGGCCCTCAGACAACTTATGGATTTAAAATCACTTTCAAAGAGTGACTACTCCGTGCAAGAGTCCACATTCCCCAGGAAGAACTAAGCACACGAGCAGCATACCCGAGGAATAATGTACATTTATTTATATATATTATCTTAAATTTGATTTTAATAATTAAAAATAATAGTTTTAATCAATTAATTCTGATTTTAACTTTGAGGATCTCGTAACAAATTCATCAAAACAAAGAACAACCCTACAATATGGATTCACATTCGGTATAAGTTCAACACCTGATGATGGCCCATTAGGGGTCCAAACATTTTGTGCCTCAGATAGTAAGTAAATAAAGTAAATAGGTCATCTGTATACTTCTTATAAATTATGTTGATTGAAATAGGAAATAAACATATTTATCCATTTCAAAATTATTCTCCCATCTACGCAGAGGTCTTGCACAGGTCGTTTCTCTGGAGGCTGTGGGAGCAAAATTTTGTACACGTTTGTCATTTCACCCATCCGTGCTACTGCCCCGCCCACGTCATCCTTCTCGATTTAATCGCAGAAATAATACTTGAACTGCATAAACTGTTAACTCCATCATCAAGCAATTTCCCCATCCCACCAACCAGGATGATGTAGCGGTAACACTACACACTTGTCTTCGTGATGTGCTAGGTTCGGGCTTCCTTCAAGATGTGCTCGGTTCGGACTTTATTCGGGATGTGCACGGTTCGGACGTCATTCGGGATGTGCTCGGTTCAGGACTTCATTAGGGATGCGCTCGGTTCAGACTTCATTCGGTTTGCACTCGGTTCGGGCTTCATTCGGGATGTCCTCGGTTCGGACTTCATTCGGGATGTGCTCGGTTCGGACTTCATTCGGTTTGCACTCGGTTCGGGCTTCATTCGGGATGTCCTCGGTTCGGACTTCATTCGGGATGTGCTCCGTTCGGGCTTCCTTCAAGATATGCTCGGTTCGGACTTTATTCGGGATGTCCTCGGTTCGGGCTTCCTTCAGGATGTGCTCGGTTCGGACTTTATTCGGGATGCGCTCGGTTCGGACTTAATTCGGGATGTGCTCGGTTCGGACTTCATTCGGGATGTGCTCGGTTCGGACTTTTATTCTGGATGTGCTGGTTTCGAATTTCGGACGGGACACCCACTATCCTGACAGGATTTTCGTGGTGTTCCCGGCTTCTTCTGGACAACTGCAGGGATAGTACCTCGACTACACGACAACCGCTTACTTTCAAATCCTCTCCAATTCACAATTCATCAGCAATCTTACCATTCGAGTCTACGTAGTCTAGACATTGACAGCGCCATAAAATAAGACGTGACGAATTCTCCGGCCTTATCTCCTACGTTAAAATATTTTCCTCAAACATTTGATTCACAAACACCGTCAACTCGAATGTTATTCCTTTGATGTGACATCCCATATCAAACACAAAAGGTAAAATTGCAGTTTTATATATTTGAAACTTCAGGTTTCCAAACATGACACGGAGAAATAATAAATTTCCGAACCGAAAAGTAGCAAACATTCCTAGGATTTACTGCTTCCTGAATGAAGTGTTGTGCCCCAGGTTATTCATGGGTATGCTTTATCCTTACAAGGGGTCAAATTTATGTTTTATTAATTAGAATATAATTATAAGTTTTATAAATTTAAATACGTCGGGTGAACCACAAGTTGTAAACCCGCCGGAAGCCAGAGTTGAGACGCCGTACATTCTTTAGCCATCCGGTGTCAGTTGTACAGTCTATAAAAATTGCTGACAAATTAAATGACGACACGAGGCAAGTCTCACCACAGCACAGTTCACTGACTTCAGGGGTTTTGCGCGAGCAGCTTTTCGTGATGTTGAATTTTGAGGGGCTCGAACGGGAGGAGCCGCGAACACTCTGAGTTTAATAGTCTGACCAGACGTATGGCGGGAAGGAGACAGGATGGCGTCAGATGTGTTCATTGTCAGCCACTTTTGTAAGCGTGAGTAACTTGCCTGTGTTCGGATCACTGATGATTGTCAAAATATGATTCTGGTTCAATGATTTTGGTTAATGAATGGATTCTTAGGATTAAATTGTCTGAATTATTTTAGCATATTATGGACAGTTAAATGTAGGAATTTTAAACAAGGGGTTTAATCGACGGTCCTATGTGTATTGACAGGTAGTTCGTTGTAATGGTGTTTTATTTTATTATATATTACTTTATTGTTGTTGGTGAGTATTTGAGTTATTTGTGGATTCCCCGAGTGCAGCATGTTTTCCACCGCACAGGTTAAGAGTTATCTACGAACGTCCGATAGGGTGTGAGTACAGTCTCTGACCCGTATTAGGGCACAAAAAATTGGAGGTAGCGGTAAGATATAAGAAGAAATTTTAGTGTCGCAATCGTTGTGGCACATCAGAAGCTAATTTCGGTTTATTTCAGTCTTCCTGAACATGAGAACCTGGTAAGCTTTCAGACGCTTAGTCAGTTATCGGTCACGACGTCCTATGACGGCGGGACATAAATACTGTCACGTTTTTTATGGAGTGACTACAGACGGGTTTTGAAAAGGTAATCGGATTTATTGCACACCTATACACCTCGTAACTACAAGTAACCACAGCCCTATTGCTAATTCACACTCTCTGTATTTCACTACAACATGTACTAAGTCTTCTCAAGCTGCAGTGTCATCACCAGTCGTTGTCCGGTAACGGTTTCCAACGTCGTAAATTAGTCAAGTTCCATGTTCACGGCTTCAAGTCCTCGCTGGCTGTCGCCTATCTCACTGCAGCGCCCAATCAGCTTCCAGCTGCCGAACTCCCAGGCTGACGGCCATCTCACACCAACCTCCTATTCGTGTTACTGCCGTCTCAATACTCTCTTCTAATGGCAGCTGACCCTCATTATGTAGCCTCGGCACGGACCGCACAGAGAACACCGCTTCCAACAGCTCTTTTATAGTTGTGTATGTTTCTGTTGCGGTCATTAGCTAGCTAGCAGAGCCCGTTGTTTACAGAGCCATCACTTAGTAACGGTTATTATATAGCTGTTTATTTCGCGGTTGTTGCCTAGCAAAGGGTTTACATGCCACAATACATACTTTATCTCGCTGATTGTTCTAGACGAACCTCTTTATAAGTTTGCTATTGGTTTTTCATATTCTTGTTTATGGTACTTAAGCTTCAATAACTAATACCATCAGTAGCTAAGGGCCGGTCACGGTAGCCGAGCGGTCTAAGGCATGTACTGTCTTCGCTCGCTTTGAAACCGGGATCGTGGGTTCGAATCCCACTCAGGGCATGGATGTTTAGTTTGTGTGTGCGTTTTTCTGTGTTTGTGTACAGGTAGAGGCCTTGCGACGAGCTGATCACCCGCCCAAGGAGTCCTACCGAATGTGTAAGGTATAGAAAAACCAAAGTGAACGGAGTTCATGGAGGTAGGCCTAGGCCCACTGGGGCTGTAGTGCCAAGGAAAAAAAAAATCAGTAGCTAAGGAGCTTTAATAAACTGCAATTCCTCCTGATCTTATTGAATGAGGGTTTTCACGTGTATTGTAAATAGTGTAGGAATCGGTGAGAAAAAATAAACAAGATCTTCAATATATTAATTATTCTGATTGTGAACATTGCCTAGTCTGGGCAACAAGAGAGTTTAGCATACAAAAACAACTCACAGAATTCTGTTGTTGTAAGTGGTATCATTATTTGAGGGCAGCGAAACCAACGTAGCAAGACATGAATTCTTACCAGTGAAACATATTCCACCCCAGTATATAGGGGAGGGGAGTGCTTTGATATATACAGAATAGTTCACTCGGGTAACAGATGCGAAGCGTACGCCCCAGCAATAAAAACAAGCGACTTGTACTTGCCCCTCGTTCAAACAAACCAATTCCAGCACACATTCATTTAGGGACTTCATTTTGATACCGATCATAAAAATGAAAATAAGGCCGTCCTAGACATTGGAGGGTTCATCAAAATGAATTGGTATAAACGTACGGAATGTCTTCTGAAGAGGGAAAGAAGCGAGCCCTACATAATTTTATACGTCTATTTCCTTCAATCTGCAGTGAAAGCGAAGAACAGATTATTATATTTTTACATAAAGAAATGGCGGAGAAGGGGAGAGCCTATGTATTAGAATTCCAGTCACGAACAACGCGAACACATGCCCCCCGCCACCTCCAAGTGTCATTCCATGGGCTCTCACAGGGAACACTGAACCTGAGGGAAGTGAACTATGGGTTTTCCTTCTAATATGCCTACCTCTCCGTAGCGATACTAATCACAGGAAGTGTGACACATAAAGCAGGATATGAATCTCTTCACTCTGATAGTCGCGGATAATACACAATTCTGATACAATTTAATTAAACGATAAACGTCCGACTTAATTCGACAATGCCAAGTAAATGTCGGATATGTTCAAACTTACTTATTTAATCCGCTCCTCTTACGCCTTACGGTGTCGAGATTATTTTTTCATTTTGATAATTTTACAAACTGTAGGACTTCTTGGACGAGTGATCAGCTGGTCTCAAGGCATCTACCTAAACACAGGACAACACGAACACAGAATAAACACATACCAATCATTCATGCCTTGCGTGGGATTCGAACCCACGATCCCGGCTTCCGAGCGAGCGAAAACAGTACATGCCTTAGGCAGCTCGGCTACCGTAACCGGCGATATATTTAAAACTAGAATATAAAACATTAGTATTAAGATGTGTAATTAAAACTTGAATTTAAATTAAGATACTGTCGCAAGGTTGTCTTCTGGGATATTCACGTAAATTAGATCGTCAACACAACATAAATACATATCTTCCATAACAGGGTAAAATAGATACGACTCCACCACATACTTATTTATTGTGTATAGGAGTATGTTAGATGTTTCGACCTATTTATAGGTCATCATAACGCTATGTTCCATAAAAACACAAACTAAGTTTCTTGAATTCATATTATGCAGTTGGTAGTTGTTATTATCAAGCGAATATTTCTCTTTTGGCTCTCCCAGTCCATTCAGGGCCCTGGCCTCTTATTCAGTTCCGTAATCTTTTTACACAGTCTGTAGGACTTCTTGGACGGGTGATCAGCCCTTCGCAAGGCCGCTACCTAAACACGGGACAATACAAACACAGAATAAACGCAAAACACATCAAACATCAATACTCTGAGTGGGATTCGAAACCACGACTCCAGCGTTCAAAAGAATATACCTGTGGATAATATAAACAAATGTATATGCACAGGCTTGAAGTTACGTGTTTATTAATTGTTGAAACTTATTATACTAGGGATTAATAAAATGTATTATTTATTTATTAATGTCATTAAATTTGTGTAAAGTTAAGAGTTGAATTAAAAAGTTAAAATTAGTTTATAAGTTACAATCACGTAGAACTAAATGTTTAAAGAACATGTTGTCGCTTGCAGATTTCTTATACTTTTTCTTCTACCCTGAAGATGGGGGCGATACGTTCCTCCGAAACGTCGGTCAACACCACATATACACGGTGCCAAATCCCAGAAGACTTCTTTCTTCATAGTCACCGCCGTGAAAGCCTCAAATCAAAACTAAATGTTTAGTTTTCCTTACATTTCCACAGAAATACCGGGACTCAACGCAGTTTTTGTTGTTGCCCTGGGATCGTAGTAGTTTGTTACTTATGCAGATGCGCTGTGTGGGGAATGACTTCTTTTATCTCCTGTAGTTTGCTTCGGCTAGTTGGCCTGTAAATAATTATACTTTTATTTTTCGCTTGTATGCTCTAGGGTCGAGATTACCTGTAATAAAGTGTTATAATACTTATTTAATGTGCGGAAAGGTTGTCTCCGAAGTTGTAACATTGTTCGTGTTATGGCACAGTTCTGTAGTCCGCTGAAAGCTAACCGACGTTTTGGAGGAATGTCACCTCTATATTCCGGGCTGAAGAGTTATCCAAAAAAGAAAACAGAATACAGCAGGCGGCAAGAAAAGCAGGAAGGGCACATCCTGGGCAATCGCTGCCGTGAAAACCTCAAAACACATAAGTTTGTTTGCTTCCTGCTTCATGCTGGTTTTTTATTTGGACAACTCTTCTACCCTGAAGTTGGAGGCGATATATTCCTCGAAATATCAGTTCAATTTCAACAGATTACATGACATTATATCTCAGAAGATAGAACTTTACGTAAGTACTGCTGCGAGAACGTCAAGTCCTACTTAAGTTCAACTTGTCAGGTAAAACTTCCTGTTAACCTAATACCAAGAAATTACGAGTTCATATAAACTTATCAGATAAGTTCTTGATGTGTTTCTATACCGAATTTCACACGCCTAAGTCCAACGGTTAATTGTTCATTATTATCAAAACAAAAATTAAACAAGCCCCGCATATTTCGCGCTAACATGCATGTTATTTTATATTCTACAAACAAATAACAATTTTGCTGAAAATCTATTACCACAAAATTTATTAATCCTATGTTAAATGATGGTATCATCTCTCCCATCTCGGAGACTCGCACCACAGCCATGTTGGTATCACAGAAGGCGTCAGTTGGAAAGTGCAAAAATGGGATGACCTTTCGTAGCATAAAGTTCATATTACATTTTGCGACATACATATGGATGGACACATTCAAACACGGACATAACACCACACGACTCCCTTTCAATGTAACATTAGGCAGGCAACGAATTATTATATAGCAACTTTATTAAAGTACCACCTAACTTACACGGTTAATGCTTTCCGAAAGTTTCCGTGTATGCTGAAAACCGTGTAAGTCCAACAATGCTTCATCATCATCATCATCATCATCATCA
>NW_019744109.1:176040-198720 GCF_002891405.2 Cryptotermes secundus
CATTTCGAAACTTTCGCAGAGCGAAACGCGGCTCACCCTAAGTGTCCATGTTTCAGCCCCATACAGAGCTATGCTCCAAATGTAGCATTTCACTAGTTTCTTCCTCAAATTTAAGTCCAATTTGCTGGTAAAAAGATTCTTCTTCTTGCTAAATGCAGCTTTTGCCATGGCAATCCTGGATTTAATTTCACAAGTACACCTTCCATCATCTGTTAACAAGCTACCCAAATATTTAAAACATTTCACATTCTCCACTTGTTTTTGGTCTATCTTTATTGTGACTGGGGTTGGTTGTCTCGAAATTTTCATTACTTTTGTTTTCTCCACATTCATTTCCATGCCATAGCACCTTCCAATTTCAATTAGTCTATCAATCATGCCCTGTAGCACAGTTTCTTCCTTAGCCATTAACACAAGGTCATCTGCATATTTCACAGTTTGAATAATTTGCCCTCCTACTTTGAAGTCACCGAGCCCATCCAGAGCTTCCTTGGTAAGGCATTCGCTGTACAAGTTGAACAGAATTGGTGATAAACAGCATCCTTGTCGAACTCCTCTTCCAATCTGCACACTTCCTGTCTCCCCCCTGTCCAGTCGTACTCTAACTTTCTGATCCATGTACAATTTGCTAATCAATCTTCTTTCATGCCAATCGATACCTGTTTCTTTCAGGATCTGCATTAATTTGGTCCAGTTTACCCGGTCAAATGCCTTCTGCCAGTCTATGAAGCAAACACACAGTTCTTCATCTATCTCCAAAGTTCGTTCCGCTATAATTCTCATCATCCCAATTGCATCCCTGGTTCCTTTTCCTCTTCTAAATCCAAACTGATCTTCTCCAAGTACATCCTCTATTTTCCTTTCAATTCTTCTTTTAAGTATCTTTGCTATTATCTTTGCTGTATGTGCAATAAGACTTATTGTGCGATGGTCGCTGCATTTTGTAGCTTTTGTCTTTTTCTTTAAGGCAATCATTGTAACTTCTGTAAAGTCCTTGGGCCACTCTCCACTTTCATATATGGTGTTCATTAGTTTTGTCAGTGTTTTCAAACCACCTTCTCCCAGTAACTTGAGCACATCTCCAGGTACATCATCATCTCCTGTAGCCTTTCCCTTCCTCATTTCCTTGATAGCTTTTTCCACCTCACTTTGTAAAATATATGGTCCTTTCTCGTCTGTATCTACTTCTTCTTCCGGTTCAACTTCTAAGGTTTCTGGCCGATTAGGTCGATCATATAGTTCTGAAATATAATTTTCCCAAATTTTCAGCACTTGCCTCTGATCTACTATTCTATTCCCCTGGGAGTCTTCGATGCCAACATTTTGAATCCCATGATTCTCTTTCCATCCTAGTTCTTTTGTCTTCATGTACATCAAATCATAACGGCCTGTTCTTTGAAATTCCATAATCTCATTACATATCTTCTCAAGATATTCCTTTTTGGCCCTGTCCGTGGCTCTTTTCAATTCATTCCTCAGTCTCCTGTATTTCCTCCTGCCTTCTTCATTGTTGACATTCTTCCATTTCCTTCGCTCCTCCATTTTACTCATCATCTCCTGTGTAACCCATGGTTTTCTTGCTATCTTCTCAACTTTACCTACCAAATCACTGATAGTATCTAACATGCATTCTTTTATATCGTTCCACTGCGCTTCAGCATTTCCGCTTTCACCTTCAATTGCACCGAGTTTCTCTTCTAGAGTCTCTTGCACGCTTTGTCTTTGAGCATATAACTTCTCCAAATCCCATCTGGGTCTGCGCTTTCGAAATCCTATAATTTTCTTCAACCTGGTTCGGAACTTGGCAACCAGCAAGTTGTGGTCAGAGTCAATGTCTGCCCCAGGAAGCGTCTTCACATCCTTCACACTGTTTCTGAATCGATGTTTCACAAGGATGTAGTCCAGCTGATGCCTCTTCCAATCCCCAGGTGCCTTCCATGTGTAAATTCTTCTCTTTGGCTTCTTGAACCAAGTGTTGGTAACAATCAATCCATTTCGTTCACAAAAGTCAATAAGCATTTGACCTCTGTGATTCCGTCTTCCTAGTCCATGTGATCCAACAATATTCTGATATGGTTCATCTCCAACAATGCTGTTCCAGTCTCCCAATATGATGCTGTTTGTGTCTCCTCTTCCATCTTCCTGAAGAATTTCTTCAATTGTGTCATACACTTTTTCCACTTCATCATCTTCATACTCTGATGTTGGCATGTACACTTGTATAATCAGTATATCTACCGGTTCCGCCTTTAACTTCAGAGCAATAATTCTGTCATTACAAGCAATCTTCTTAACAACACTCCTCACTACACTTTTATGCACCACTATTGCCACACCTCTTTCAGCCCGTTCACCTCCGGAATAATACACTGTATAATCACCGCTTCTTATTTCACCTTGTCCTTTCCACCGCACTTCGCTGACACCTAGAACAGACACTTCATTCTTCTGCATTTCCGTTTTCAAATTCTCCAATTTTCCTGCTTGATTCAAGGTCCTGACATTCCATGTTCCAATCTTGTATCCATGCTGTTTCTTCTGATCTTCGCACTTTTTCTTGTTGTAACGCCTGCATGACATTTCCTCTAGAAACACTCCCCCCCGGAGATCCGATTGGGGGAGTAGTTTACCTCCGGATTGTTTTGCCTCCAGAGGAAACATCTCGCATATATGGTATCTCTGTTTTTGGAAAGAGACTATCCAGGAAAAGTGATAATGTGGTAGTTTTTCCATTTGCTTTCCACATCGCAGTACAGCAGCCGTTCAAACCACTCTGGTCACGCCTGTTGCTATACGAACTTGAACCATCTCGAGCATCATTTGCTCTGTGCTTCAAGTCGCTACTGATGACGCTGCTTCCGGCATCAGTTTTTGGTGTCTCTCTTCGTCTGATGCCTACCCTTTGACCTGTCCAGCAAGGGAGGCCCTGCCAGTAGCTACGCTACCGCTGGTATAACAATGCTTAAATGCAATATATTTCTTGACACGTATGTTTGTTTCAAAGGATAGCTAAAGGTAAAAAAAAAGTATGTACAAAAAACGACTATCATGACATACCACATTTTAGTGTGCTGAAACATATAAAACTTACACATTCGGTGCTAGCGACTATAGAAATCAATTGCCGAACTGCTTAAATAAAGAAACGTGCATGTGTATCAGTGTAACTGGGACACGTGTAAGTAAGTACAGAACTTTATTTTAATGCTAGTGGGGTGGGACGAAGTCCCTTGTACCGCGGCCTCTTGTGCCAGCCCCAGATGATATGTGAGGGTGATTGTGGAGCAGATGGTGGAATGAAGATTGGCAGGGGAAACCGAAATACTCGGAGAAAACCTGCCCAAGCGTCACTTTGTCCACCACAAATCCCACTTGGTCAGACCCGGGATCGAACCCGGGCCGCCGTGGTGGGAAGCCAGCGACTAGCCGTTTGAGCTATGGCGCGGCCCCTAAGTAGGGAACTTACTGTAATTATTTTTAAAATTCTTTGCAATGCACAGTTCTTTTGTTCAGCGTACAAGCAGCATAAATTCAAAGTGTTCATAGGATTCTGTTCTTTTCTTAGTCTGCTGGCCCAAGTAATCATGTAGCGTGCATGACGGAAAGTACTCCTCACTTACATGCAATGTACTGAAAATATAGCCTGCTCTACTCACATATACACATATATTCCAGGGGTTGCATTTCGCTTACAAGCAACGTCTGGCAGCTTCTCGCAACAGTTTCAAATGCAGGGTATTTTACGCTCCTGGGTGTAGAGGTACGCACTTCATTTGAATGCCATAATTTTAAGAATTCTTGCTGAACGAAAAAAAAAAGTTCTGGGAAGAAATAATAATCTACTTTCCTGTCACTCCATATTGAGTAAATGATACAACGACCGTGGCATTCGTTGCCGCAGGAACGTATTTGTTGATGCGATGCCTAGCTACTATAAAGCTTTTCTTTTCAAAATAAGGAAATCAGGGTATGAAGAGACTCCTGAAATGTAGGTTCCCTTGAGGTATTTCGCATGATAGCAGGGATCACAGGTTAAGAATGACGTCACCAATCAATAATAAAATAATGAAATTTGAAAACTTGTAGGCCCATATGTCCGGTCACTTCTTCCGGAATCAGTGTGAAGCGTTTAAAATTATGCAGTTCGATAGAATATGCTTGAGGTTATGAAATATGCTTAAAACATGGAAATATCTGACTAGCTTATTTAACGTTTTTCGTTAATCCGCGTGTAGATCGGATGTCTTTGCATGTACTCTATTCAGATAATTTAAAAGTCGTTAATAAATTAATGGCCCAATATTTAATATTGTTCTACACATATATAACAGCAGACATGATTATTTAAAACGAAATAAATATTGGTTTAATGCTATTTGGTGACAGCGGATCAATTATCTTCATAAAGTTAATGGATATTGGGAAGGAATTTTCAATTAATAGCTCGATGTTATCAACAACCCGGTCTGCTAAAAAGGCTTACAGGATAATCTGTTGGCTGGTCTTGATCCCAGGCAATTTTTGTAGGAAGTGTTTAGACTAGCCATAACGGCGACCAAAACTGATAAAGTGAGATTACTTTCAATCGAAGTTTTAAGTTTCTATTTGTTCTTGTTAAGAATCACTGGTCAGATGAGCTAAACATGACTGGATCTGACATATCATTTATAAACACAAATCAGAACTGAATTTCATTACTGCATCATCTTGATAAGGAACTATTTCATCTTCGGTCTTCTACCGCCTTCTAAACCCATCCTTCGGATCCCATTCAAAGCCACGGTACTAGAAACAAAAAGACGAAACACGCTCCTCGGCATGTCGGTCAGCCAACCGTCATTCCTATTGTGCATTCCGCTTCATACTCTTCGTTTCCACAACTTTCGTTAGTCCTCTTTTGTATCTTTCTTCCAATAATTCATCCATACCATCGATTCGCCTTATACTGTGTTTTCCGAACCTTTCCCTCTCCTGCGGTGTCGACACTTATAAGCTGGTTTCGTAGAATAAGTGGGGGAAAAAATTCTATATCTCTTTGCATCTTCTCCAATAGATATTCAATACCTGTCATGAGAAATTTATATAACTCCATTCATATAAAGTCCGCCTGATTTAAATCCACCCGCAAGACACGTGATAAGCTTACGTAACTTATTTTATGCGAGTAAACATTAACAGAACTTAAACTGACTGACTTTATAGGCATATATCGATTTAGGGGCGCCTTTGGCGTCCTCACTTATTACGCATAATAATAATAATAATAATAATAATAATAATAATAATAATAATAGAGGAACATAGACTGAGGGTGTTTGAGAACAGGGTGTTGAAGAGAATGTTTGGACCGAAGAGAGATGAAGTGACAGGAGGTTGGAGAAAACTGCATAATGAGGAGCTTCATAACTTGTACTCTTCTCCAAGTATAATTAGAATGATCCAGTCAAGGGTAGGGCATGTAGTACGAATGGGGGAGAAGAGGAATGCATATAGGATATTGGTGGGAAAGCCAGAAGGAAGGAGACCACTGGGAAGTCCAAGAAGTAGGTGGGTGGGTAATATTAAAATGGATCTTAGAGAGATAGGATGGGATGGTATGGATTGGATTTATCTGGCTCAGGATAAGGACGGTTGGAGGGCTCTTGTGAACACGGTAATGAAACTTCGGGTTACATATAATGCTGGGAAGTTCAGAGCTGCACAAGTGGCAGCTTCTCAAGAAGGGCTGAGCTCCAAGAGTGAGTAAATAATAACAACAATAACAATAATAATAATACAATTCTGGGACACACAAAGTCATAAATATTGCTTGTTCACCACTCGCCTCCACATAACGACCTCGATTAGGCCACGACCTCTCACTTCCAAATCCTAGTTCAACATTCAACTCACTCAACGCTCGTAAGCTTCGACTCTGAAAGCGTTGTAAACTAATCAACTCACAAGATCTACTTTACGCCTACACCTACTCCCACGACAACTACCACAACCTCCACTACCCCTAACACCACCGCCGCTACTACTACTACCACCACTACTACTATCACTATTAGTATTACTACTACTACGGCTGCTGCTACTGTAATTGCTATAGCTGGACTCGACCGTTGCTTTGTACAAGTCTGTCATACAATTCCCTTCTACAACGCTTGCTTCTGATCACAGCTACACGTATATCCGCTCGGTGGAGTAGACTTGGCGTCGAAACAAAAGCACTGATTTTCTCACTACTGATTCAGAAGGAACTAAGAGAAGATTGAAATGTCTGGGCTTCCACCTGTCCCGGTAAACTCAACGTGTTCATATGAAGATATATAAATAGTCCTGTCGCCGCAAACAAAAACAAAAAAAAAGTACAGTATTTTAGTTCAAGGAAATGAGTCCCATCATGTAGAAGCCCAGAAGCTTTTTCCAAGTCTCGCATACAGAATCAGCGTCGCGACAAACATACATGACAGCTATCATCACGCAAACAAAACACGGTCATCAGTCGCCACAAGTATTCTCTGTGGCGAGCGCAAGAACGGCGCCCACTTCCGGTTGAGGATGTCTTGCGTCTCGGCGCCTTTATTCCTCATACTACAAACTTTCTTGCATTGTGAAACTCGGTAGTTCCCAGTCTTGTTTCTAACGTCATGTTCGTTATATCGGAAACAGTAATTTTGCACTTACATTTGTAGAGAAGACAATAAAGGTTACGCTGGTATCTCAGATTCAAGTGTTTTTCAGATTACGAAGAACTATACTGCAAAAACACTAATTCTATTTAATTCATTATACGTTTATAGCACTGCTATGAAAGTGCTTACGAATATTTCCTCCTCTAACTTCTCAAAACAAAGCTGACCTCTACTGGCTCACCAGGTCATAAACAGTCATATCTAAACGTAAATAGTTTCGAAACCAGTACCCTGATTAACGATTTCGTTGTTCAGAGCTAACAAATAAACGTCTGACATGAACGTTCATGAGTTTGTTTGGGTTTCAAACCCAAGATCAAACTGTCAGCACTCACAAAGGAAGCACGTGGCTTGCCCCTAAAAATTATAACATTCGGCCAGCTCGGCTTGCTGCTTGATGCGAATAATTATAACATTCGGCTGTTAAAGGCACAGATTGGAACATACTGGGAACGAATCCATTGCTAGACAACGGCTTGTTAAAACATCATTTCCGGGACAACCAGCTAGATCACTTCCTTGCTAAGCAACGCTTGGTAAACACTGCCTAAAAGTCAGAATAGTGTAGCCACACAAGAAATTATCTACTTTGCTAGGAAACCACTCATACACGTTTCCTAAACAAGGCATTCATGAAAAGCCGGCCGCCTTGAAGATATAAAAGGCAGCGCATTCGTGAATTTGGGAGATGAGAAATTCAGACAGGAGTCGGAGATTCATTCGCAAGAGAATTCTGAAGGCAGTTCAATAGCTGAAGTGTTAAACAGATAAGATTCGTTACCAAGCAGACGCTGAAGACTTTGTGTGTTATAATAATTTTGAGAGTGTTGCAATTATTTGTAGTTACGACTTGTGAATGACCAATAAATATATTCATCTAATCAAGAACCCATTATTATTAGTCACGCCAAAAGGGAATACGTGACAATATTATTAAAACGGATGTGGACATGATAGAGAAGAGCAGAAGGATCTTTTGAATATTGTCGCGTGTTGCCTATGTAACGCGATAATAACTGACGCGGGTTTCGGATTTGAGCGAATATTTTTTATTCGACTCTCACTTTTACACTTACAAGTACAGATATTCACAACCACAAGTACGGCCTCGAAGCCAACTGAAGAGTGACTACTCTTCTATGGTCAGCTACAAACCGAACTCGTCCCCAAGTCCAAGTCACATCGGTCAGTCAGTAAGTCTTGGTGTCGAGCCCCAGGATATTTATTACTGTTTGGCATTTACGATCTTGTTTTTGTGGGGCGCCCTCTCTGACGAGAGGAAGGGTCTGCCTTTTGTATATGCTGCTGGCCCTTGCCAGTGCAGTCTTTCTCGGGGTCTCAGTCCCTTGGGACTCGAGAACATATTTTACTGTTCTAGATTTGAGACTTGCCTTTTCGTCGCCTCCTACGACTCGCAGGGGCACGGTGGAGGTATTCGACCCCCGCCTCCACACTGGGAGAACTCGTCTCTTATCGCAGTTTGACTTCTATAACTTCCAAGGGGACTCGATAGGGAATACCGTCTCTAAGGGATCATTCCGCTCGCTGCTATCGAAACGTTGCTTCAACTGTTTGTGTGTAGCGGTGATAACTCCACTGTAGGTTGTTAGCCGCTTTATAGCAATGGGTGTATTTCGATTGCAGCGTTGTAGCGAGAACGCTGTCGTTGTCTAGGAAATCAACCCTGATCTCCTCAAACATTCGGGCTTTCTGGCGGCACGCCACAGTATGATGAGCTAGTTTCTGGTTACATAAAAGGAGGGTGCTTAAAACTCCGTGTGGAGGCGGGGTCGAATACCTCCACCGTGACCCTACGAGTCGTAGGAGGCGACGAAAAGGGAAGTCTCAAATGTGAGACAGTAAAATATGGTTGCAAGTCCCAAGGGACTAGGACCCGAGAAACACTACGCTGGCAAGGACCAGCAGCAAATGCAAAAGACAGACCCGTCCTCTCGTCAGAGAGGGCGCCCCACAGAAACAAAACGGTAACTGTTGAGGAGCAATAAATATCTGGTCATGAGCCCCAGGAGGATGCCCGATACCAAGACTTATTGACTGGATGACTGTCAGTCGCAATTTGACTTGGACTAACTGAGCAACAGCTATCTTCTCAAGAACGTCTCCATTCGTGGAGTTATAGTTTTGTGACTATTTCACTTCTGTTACTCGCCACTGATCCCGTAACTTAAATTTATGGGAATCAAATCAAATTTGGCGTCAAATTTGTTTTTTCAATTTAATACGTCAGATTTATAAAACAAATTGTCGCTGTAATGCAAATAGTCGATAAAAATAAAATCTTTGTATAACTTGAAACCAGGGTTATATTTCGCAATGCATTTATGTTGGAGTGACACGTTGCAGTCCCGCGAGTTTTATCTCAACTACTTCACCCGCAGTTCAGACATGCGCAGTTGACAAGGTTCTGAGCCTATGAGAAATTGCGTGCGGTCGCGCCATAGCTCAAGCGGTTAGTCGCTGGCTTCCCACCGCGGCGGCGCGGGTTCGATCCCGGGTCTGGTCAAGTGGGATTTGTGTTGGACAAAGTGGAGCTAGGGCAGGTTTTCTCCGAGTACTTCGGTTTCCCCTGCCAATCTTCATTCCACAAATTGTTCCATAATCACCTTCACCTATCATCTGGGGCTGGTACAATAGGCCAGAAGTGCCCGCAGTACAAGGGACTTAGTCCCACCCTACTAGCAACAATAAAAAATGAGAAACTACGGGACTCGAACTACGACCCCTCTGTCGTCCAGCCCGTAGCCAGTCGCTATACCGACTGCGCTATCCCGATGGAAAAAAACAAATATGGGTTTCCCAACAGAGGTTCTACTTGATGGGATTCAATACATTAGCAACTACAACGACATCTTAAAACGATGTATATAGAACAGTTTATGGAAAGATGCGAGATTCTGTATGTTCCCTGTGAATCGACTGATGCGGGGCAGACAGGGGCCGCCTCACCTCACGTCACGAGATACAAACCGAAGTGACGGCGCGGAAGTAATGTCTGAACATACTGACTTGTGAAATGAGAGAGTCGGCAGAGGGTTATTTTTATTCGGCGAGGATGTTGCTGATGGTAAAAGTAACTAAAGAAATGGGAGGGGGTCACTTTTAAATAAATTGACACTTTCAAAATGCATCTGTGAATGAATAAAACTGACTGAAAGTAGAAGCGTGGCTTACACCTTTATGAAAAGGCTATACACGTGCCCCGCACATGTAGAGGCACTGGATTCAGTCACAGGACTGTGCGGGGAAGAACGTGATAAGTGCTCTTCGTTGATTTTAAAAAGCGCATTCTTTAATTTATGAATCGGGATACCTCAGTCGGTATAACGGCAGGTTTTGGTCTGGAGAGCAGGGGTTCGAGTCCCGGCTAAGGCAGGATTGTTCCGTTCTGCACTGCGTCCAGACAGGCTCTGGGGCCCCCACAGCTTCCTATCTAATAGGTATGGGGGCTCTTGTCTCTGGGGTAAAGCGGCTGGGGCGTGAAGCTGAGACTCACTTCCATCTAGTTTTGAACTTCTGAATTTATTTGCACAATCTCCTCAATCAGAATCCCGTTCATTTATTTATTCATTGCCATAACATTTTCGATGACCGCCTCCGTGGTCTATTGGCCAGATATTTTGCTACAGATGCAGAGGTCCTGGGTTCGATTCCCGGCGCTACCAGATCCTCTGAGAAGTAGTGGATCTAGAACGGGGTCCGCTCAGCATCGTAAGGATAACTGAGGAGCTATTTGATGGATATAGCGGCTCCGGTCTAGAAAACTGAAATTAACGGCCGTGGGGATTCGTTGCTCTCGCCAGGACACCCTCTATCCGCTAAAGTAAGCATTAACTTCGCCGATAAGCAGCGGTCGCTCGCTCAGTGTAATTCGCTTGCGGACTAAAACCACGGAGTTTTTTTTTTGTTTGCATAATATTTTCAATTCGAGGAAGTAAAAAGTGGGAAATAAATTCCAGTCTTAACCTCATTTCTTCTTACACTTAACATGAAAAACTTTGCGTATTTTTTCACGATTTCAATATAAAAATACGGCGTATGTCATAAGCACACAGTCAGCTTATATCAAATATCGGCGACATTCAAGGTATTTGACAGAACAGCCTTTAATTAATTTACAAAGTTCCCAAACGCCAAACAAGTACGCTAAATATTTCCGAATGTACACAGTTTGCAAATGGACTACGAACACATACTCCGTTTTTACACTAAAACTGGTTCAAGTCAAAACAATATCGCAAAGTAAAACGACAGCTGTAGATATTATTTAGAGACACGTCATATCTACGTTTCACAGATCATACATTGTCAAGTACGTCATATTTTAATTCTGTAAATAGCAAAAATAAAAGGGGTAGGTATGTGGACCATATCAGTAAACAAGTGTGACAGTGACAAATGGGGGTGCCGGGAAACTGCGATATTATTACAGTGTGCGTCTGTCCCTTTTATACATAAAATACATTCTCATATGTCAATTTCAAAAGTAATAGACTTCATGTTGGGTTAACATACAACTAAACAACCGACCTTCTTTATGTTTTACGTTAATGCTGTTAAGATTCGAACATAACTGTGACACAGTAGCAGACTAAGCTCTGCGCAGATCTTTATAGCGTACACTAAACTTGAGAGAAGGCTGTACACTCTGAGACTTCAGTGGCAATAACTGTAAAGAGTGCTGCCCTCTGGAATGTGATACCGTATAGTCTGGTATATGTAAACATCCGGCAGGCTATATGGCATCACGTTTCAGAACCCTAACACAGTAATCTTGAGAAAATGAAATAAATTGAACAAAATGCCGAAGACAGTTTCCAGAAACTCTTATTGCAAACGCAGAACAGATATCCTCCGAAAAATCAGAATATCGAGTGAAAGATCATAATGTCTTCCATTACAGGCATCTCGAAGACAGATAAAGCGACTGGAACGTGAAGCTGACCACTTAACTCCGTCGAGCACAAAGGTCCAATTCCCCTACCAGGATTTCAACTCCGACCGCTCATTTCTTAAGCAGAAATTCTGGAAACGAGGTTAAATTCGATGCAATTTGAGGTTCTCACAGCGGTATTCATGAAGAGTTCTGCATCGTAACGCCATCCAGTCTGGTATCGGCACACCTACGCTTCGGTGGAAGTTACCACGTCTTTAGCGTCGCCGGACTGGCCAAGCAAAGTCTCTACAATAAGCAGGCGCCTAGGTACCTGATTCTCTTACGTTTCGACTATGAAGATGGAGGCAGTAAACTTTTCCGAAACGTCGGTGGACTCCTACCAAACTAAATTATATTACGTCCAGGAATACCGCACTATCTATATATCCGTCCGTCCGTCCGTCCATCCATCTATTGCTTTACATTCCTCTGTTGGACCTTGGCCGATTTTTCAACTTCTTAATCTTTTTACGCATCCGGTAGGGCTCCTTGGACGGGGGATAAGTTCGTCTCAAGGCACACACGACAGTACAAACACGGAATAAACGCACAGGGACATCCATGCCTCAAGTGGGTTTCGAACCCACGATCTCAGTGTTTGAGGGGGGCGAAGACAGTCCACGCCTTATACCGCGCGGCCACTGTGATCGGCCAGTACTATCCAAGGTCGAATTTAACAAGTTATCTTACATCAACATGAAGCGCCTCCTTTCATAGCTGACTTTGAATGTTATCCTGAATTCCGCCTTGAACCAAATTAGCTATAATTTTAACAGGTGAAACACCTTTCAGTCTGCACCTACACTATGAAAAATCAGAAACATGCGTGTGGTCGTAACTCGGTATCTGACGGGAGGGCCTGAGGAAAACTATAACAAAACTTGTCATCTAAGTCGATGCCGAAACTGAGATGTCGACCCGCAATCCAGAACACGAAGAGAGAATGTTACATACTGGACCGCCATGCGTAGTGTCACACATAGGATGTATAAAACGAAAAACCTGTCGCCGGGATTGCTGTGCGCTACAATCCGTGAAGCACAGTGCCAAACCTCACAGGTCTCGTGAAGCATCGCTACACGGGGAATCAAAATAAAAAAAAAATCAACATTCGATAAACAATATTTCCATTGACGCTCGAACAGACGCTGTCAGTGTACATTAGCACGAAAATAGTCCAGGCGAGGGCTTCGGACGGGGGTTGGAGTGGGCTGGACGTTCCGAAAGGAACGCGTCCATGTAGACCGACCCTTTTCCAAGTCAAAACAGCAAGCACGCTCTTGCCATTCACATCAGTTGCTTAAAATCCACCCCTTCCCGTGCATTACCATAAAATACCACTTCAGACACTCGCCTACGCTGCAACAGACAAGCAGAAACACGGGGAAAATTTCTACAAAATACGAACTACATGAAGGAACAGACTAATATGAAATCAATTTTAATTTTTCAGACAAAGGACATAAATTCACTGTACATCGTTTCAGGCGAATTCTCTCAGGACATAGGCTACAAAATGAGTTGTGTACGGCAAGCAGAATGAGACAGACGGGGCACAAAGTAAAGAAGAGGTATGAATGCGTAACATTTTGATCAGAATACTGAAGGCAAGAGATATTATGGAGAGAGAGGGATAGCTCGGACAATAGACGTCATTATTAAAATGGGCGTTAAAGAGGAGGATATAGAGAGGATATGGTATAGAGTTGGACCTTGTAAAAAATTGTCACGTGTAGGGGTCGTTGCGTGACTTATAAGACGGGTTTTGGATTGGATTTATTGCGCCTTACATATTCACTACTCGGGGCTATTTGCAATACAGAGCTATCGTTGATTTACAAAATTTAGAGTTCACCTTTACACGCACACTAGGATTCTCCGTCTTCATTAGCCGTATCCTGGCAACGGATTTATAAGTCTCACTGGCACTTCAAATGACAAATGAAGTCTTCATGTCTCAGCCTAGTTCCCTTCCTGCCATTATTCTCCAGCTGCTACATTCAATTTCAAGCTGATATCCCGGTAGGCTGGCGTCTCAAAGCTTGACCATTCCCTACCGACCTGACTACTCTGCTTCTACTATTTCGTCCCGTTTCTGTGTTGTTTTATAACACCTCGGTGTGGACCCCACGGAAAACAAAGCCTGTATCGTTAAGGAGGTGTGTTTAGTGGTCCGTTACCTAGCAAATGGATGTCCTATTGCCGCGCACGCGTGTTGCGGAAATGTGTTTACCGAGTTGTTGCCTAGAAATTGGTATACACGTCACAATTTTAAGGGAGTCTAGAGTTCTGTAAAATGTGGAAAAATTACTGAGTTGCTGAGTGACTGCTTAACAGGGTTCGGTACAAGGATCTGCCCAGAATGGTACGGCCCTTCTGAGACAGTATGGCTGAAAGGGGGCTGCTGAAATAAAAAGGGAACTACAGCAACAGCGATGGGCCCAACTCAAGGGACAAAACTGCCAAATATGTCAGAAACTTGCAGATACATTTGTCCTGTCTTCATGAAAACCTTAAAAGAAATTAACATTTCAAAACGAAAATTATAGCCAGTTGCATTCCGAACACTCTGACTTGTAACCAAAATCAAAATTAAACATCATGGCTCGTATGAAAGTTACAGAACTTGTCTGTAAATCTCTTATTAACTGCCGGGAGCGGAGCATTTGCCTCAATCTGTACGTTACACGCGGTAGTCTTCTTGTGTGAAGAAACAGGTTACCGTAATGACACAGCGGAAATGTACGCAAAATTAACAATTCTGGCGCGTTCGATTACTTTTTAAAATTACCTCAACTCAGCCTCTAACAGAAATGAGTACCAGGAATCTTCCTGAAGGGTAAAGGGCAGCCGACGCGTAAGGTGACAACCTTACCTCCATCTGTCAGCAGAGTATCTAGAGAAATTGTGGGAACCTCTACGTCTCACAACCCTATTGGGTTTATTCAAACGTAAATAGTGCATTGACAATAAATACTCGTATATCTATCAAATTTGGTATTGAGGAATATTACAAATTTCTTGAAAATAAGTTCAGGGCGTCTGTACTTTTATTTTCATAAGCACAAACAGAGGGGGCAGAGACTTTAAGTCTATTCTGAGCGACGCAGACGATCTCAAGACTCACTTGCTAATCCTCTTTACTTTTATCATCATGACTCCATTCTATCAATAAATCAATTAGTTATTTGTTGATTCACCCAGTAATTATTCTATCGTCTATTATTTTCACCGTCACCTACGATGACCTGACATTGTTCTACTGAGCGATCTAGTAACAGCAAGAGTATTAGTCTAGGAGCAGAGTTCGCTCTATGAACTCTTGCACTCCTCTCACTTACGAGTCAGCAGCCTGGGAATAGCAAGGCATCTCCACAGGTTTCACTCACTCATGGAGCTGAGCCCTTCTGGAGGAGCCGCCAATTGTGCAGCTACTCAAGAGCTTACCAGCATTTTATGGAACCTGAAGGTTCATTACTGTGTCCACAAGAGCCCTCCACTAGTCGCTATTCTGAGCCAGATCAATCCAATCCATACCATCCCATCCTACCTCTCTGAGATCCATTTTAATATTGTCCACCCACCTACGCCTTGGTCTTCCAAGTGATCTCCTTCCTTCCGGCATCTCCACAGATTGATTTAATTGCTAAAATAAAAAATACAGATACGGACATCGAAGCAATACATGAAAAAAAAACATAGGACGTTTCGGACACGCCAAAAAGCCGATGAAACCTGATAAGTTGCAGGATAAGAGCGAAATAATTGTACTGGAGAAAGGAAGAAGACGAGACAGCGAAACCCGGGAGGTATAAGGGTATAAATTACTTTGAAGCAGGTGAAATTCGTTACATCCATAAAGATGCAAATTCTGCTTTCATATGGAGCCAACATTGATGCACTACGTTGCCTGACACCCTGCCGCTGAGCGGGTCATTAGTGAAGCCTCACTTGTAGCAGAACTGCAAGACAGTGGCGTGTCTTAATAGAAGTGGAACGCAGATGTAAAACATGGTAGAGCATGTGGTCTTGTATCTGTTCGTAAGTAATTCGCTAGAATATTCAGCGTCTCTTGCGTTTCATACTTATTCTATAACGCTTTCTCATAATATAATTTCAATACTAATAATAATAGCCTCATTCCATGTATTTACGTTATTCACAATTATGAAGACAATTCTAAGTGATGGCAACTTATATAGTTTTTGCAGTCCTTGTTATCATTCAATTCCGAATATTTTGTTTTCCCATCTCCTGTTTAAAGCCTAGCGTAATCGGTATAGGGAATGGCTACGGGCTGGAAGACGAAGGGTTTGGAGTTCGAGACCCGATGGGGGGTAAGAATTTTCACTTCTCCATATCGTCCAGACCGGCTCTGTGGTTCACAAAACCTCCTATTCAATGAGTGCCGGGGGCTCTTTCCTCGGGGTAAGGCGACCGGGGTGTGAAGATGACACTCACCTCCAACTAGTGCCGAGGTCAAGAAAATATGGATCTATACATCCACTCCCCCATACGTCTTCATGGCGTACTGCTTAATTAGTTAAGTACAGGGACAACTTTATCTTCTTCCCTTAACATTAACCGGTTTTCTGTTCTAATCGATTGGAAGTGTTTCCTGTGAGGTACGAACTGAATATTTAAATACTGATCATATCAAGGGTTTTTTTTTCCTTGGCACTACAGCGCCAGTGGGCCTAGGCCTACTTCCATGAACACCGTTCACTTCGGTTTTTCTCGATCTTGCACATTCGGTAGGACTCCTTGGGCGAGTGATCAGCTCGTCGCAAGGCCTCTACCTGTAGACAAACACAGAAAAACGCACACAAACATCCATGCCCTGAGTGGGATTCGAACCCACGATCCCGGCTTCCGAGCGAGCGAAGACAGTGCATGCCTTAGACCGCTCGGCTACCGTGACCGGCCATTCCACATGCAATTCTCAGCAATTTACGTCCGCGCTAAAAGTGACGGCACATGTGAATTCATTGTTAATACTACAACTTCTGTTAACAGTGCACTGGTGTGCCAAGTCCAATATTGGCACGGCCCACTCCGGGCGTTAGGGGATCACAGTGATGCGAAGGCGGGGGGGAGGTTATTGAATTGTCAGCTGACTATTTCCAGAACTGCGAAAGGAACCAAGACCCCCCGCCCTTACACTCGTATATCGTGATCAGTTTTAACGCCAGCTGACAACTTATATGGAAGAGATGGCACGTGTGATGTTACCATGAAATATCACAGAATAAGGGCACCTCGCTGCCTAGTTACAACCAGTGTAAAGACACAGATATTCGGGAAAGGAAGAGTTTTCTATGTGCTTAATTAATTAAACGCCACACCATGAAGACATGAGGGTGTGGAGGTATAGCTCCACCATTCTTGAACTAGGCATTAAATGGAGGTGAGTGGTCAGCTTCATGTCCCAGCCGGTTCACATTCGGGGAAGTGACCCCCCCACCCCCAGGTGACCATTTTATAGGAGGCTGTGTGGGTTCGAGAACCGGTATGGACTCTCCAGAGTAGATTTCTCTCTTCTCCACAGCGTCCAGACCGGCTCTAGGCCAGTTGCCAGGACACTTCATCAGCTACTTGAAGCCTGGAATTAATCTCATTAACAATCCTATTATCCTGGAAAACAAAGCGCCTGCATTGCAAACATCGATCGGTTATGAAAAGGTAAAGTTGTCCCTGTGCTTAACTAATTACAGCCCCAGTGGGCCTAGGCCTACCTCTATGAATGGAGCGGATGTATGCATCCACAATTTCTTGACCTCGACACTAGCTGGAGATGAATGGTCAGCTTCATGCCCCGGCCGTTCTACCCCCAGAAAAGAGCCCCCGGTACCCACTGGATGGAAGACTTGGTGGGCCCCAGAGCCGGTCTGGACATGGAGAAAAATTATTCTTGACCCTACAGGGACTGGAACTCCGACCCCTCGATCGTTCACCCCGTAGCCAGTTGCTATACCGACTGAGCTATCATGATGTTATTTAGGGAAAATATAGCTCCTTTTTCCTGACAATCACACGATACCCAAAAATACATTCTGTAGAAAAAATTAAGGGTTTCTGAACAGTAAAGCAGGTGGTAGGATTATTTATAATATTCATTCTCTTTAAAGTGTTAAAGTAAGAGTAGCTGCAAGCAAGACTCCCAGAGTCGAGAGACAGAAAACTGTGATCCTGACTCCAGTAGGACCCGGTACACAGAATGACTGTGCTGGCGAGGATCCCCAGCAGTTTACTCGAAATCCTATAGTGTTAAAATCCGTTATAACAAGACCGTCCCATCTCATCCGTAGCTGTCCACACCTTTAAATGTGGATTTCTCAAATCCCCCACGCGTGCTACATGCCCTGTCATCTTGTCTCGTTTGATGACCCCAATAACATTTGGTGAACAGCAGAAATTATGAAGCTCCTGGCCTTGTAATCATATTCGTCTTCCTGTCACGAAATGACCCGCGATTCAAGAATATTCTATATAAATACAGTTACAGAGAAAATGTAGGTAGACGGTTTTCTAGGAATCACAAACTTTCATGCATCAATTCGTTTTTTTCTCCGAAATATACAAGTATATTACAATGTACCAGGTGAATATTTAATCAATTTTCATAAACCTCGCTGCGATATAAATATTACATATAGCCTATAGGCCTTCATACATAGATTACGGGCAAGTAATATATAAGTTAAAACGCATCTATCCACGGGTATACAAACATACGCCTATGCACGTGAACATCATTCGGACAGCGCAATTGTAAGATTCCGTGAAATCATATTCGCGTTACTGAAATACAGAATGCAGAGCCCACGGTGCATTAGAAGTTAAGGTCATCAATCACACGAGAACATCGGGTTCAAGAAAATATTTTCCCACGAATGTCGGTTGAACTGTTATTTTGTGTATCTTGTGTATGTATTGCTATCAATATGTGAGGGGTACTAAGATTCTCTTGAAATAGAAGCTATGGTTATTATTCATGGCTGTTTAATATTAATAAAACATCATTCTGCACCACGGTGTTCAATATGAAATTCGAAATTACGCAGAGACCCAGGTTTCCGCGAAAACAGTGTGCGGATGAAGGAAGAACAAACTTCTGAGAACTTCATCCCACGGAAATTGATCTGTCGCTAGACAAAACAGTGTATCAAAAGGACTTCAGTGTTTACCTAAGAACAATAAATAAAATTTGTCTTTCGGGAGATATGATTGGTCAGAGGGCGTGATAAACCCAGCAATTACCTGGTGCTCACAGAACATGAACATCCACACTAGTCAGGCCTTCCACAAATCAAGTCAAGTTGTCACGATTTGGAACTTCACGGGCAAACATAACGGACTTCTGTGGTTTTAGTCCGCAAGGGAACTATACCGACCGATCTACATCACCGAAATTAACGGCCGTGGGGGTCCGTTGCGCTGACAACGCGACACCCTCTACCTGCTAAAGTTGGCACTAATTTCGCCGACAAGCGGCGGTCGGTCAGTATTTAGACCGTACAGCATAAAAAGTATGACGACTGTTGAAAGGACTAGGAAGGAAGTGGACACGGCTTAATGAAAGTACCGTCCTCACATTTGCTTGAAGGGAATGAAGGAAACCACGAGGAAGTTCGATTGATCTGCCTAGAGTCGAATCAAGGACCTCCATAATGTTAATCTATGATGTTACAGAGAAACCAACTTGCTCGAACTTCATGTACCATCGCACCATCCCGAATATAATGTGAGATAATTTTCGGGTCCCTAAGGATAAGTATGAATGAGATGATTGTGAGGAGTTCTAACCCGTTAATTCTAATGACATTCGAGAAAATATCCAGAATTCTGTTTTTGAATTGATTTTTTTAACAGGACAGTTTTTACTTCTTTTTGCTTACGACCCTCAGAATTAAACTGATTTTCTCGTTGGAAAACAGGTCAGTTATACAGGTATTTGGGATTGTACGGTAAACTGTAATGCACTCAGAAAATATCACGAACATCTGAGTTCCAACGTAATAACAGTAGTCGAATAATTATATTACTACTACTTCTACTTACTTACTTACTTACTTGTTTACTTAGCTGAGCCCTTCTTGAGGAAAAGCCAAATCTACTGCTACTCAGGAATTTCCCAGCATTTTATGGAACCCGAAGGTTCATTACCGTGTTCACAAGAGCCCTCCACTGGTCCCTATCCTCAGTCAGATCTATCCAATCCATACCATCCCATCCTATCTNTAGTCGGAAATCGAACAACGATTCCTTGGTCGTCCGGCCTGTAGTCTATTCACTACATATAATACTATAATCTATCAATACTACTACTATTAATAATAATAATTCAGTTCTTGTTTATTTCCGCGCATACTTAATAGCCCAGAGGCCAATTACAAACTCAGCACGAGTACGTATAAAGACATCAAAAATTTACAAACAAAATATAATAATAACACTAACAACAACAACAACAACAATAATAATAATAATAATAATAATAATAATAATAATGAGTTTAATACTTAACCAGATATACCGAGGGGTCGGAATTCGAGTCCCGATAGGGTCAAGAATTTCCTCTTCTCAACGTCGTCCACACCGGCTCTGGGGCCCACCCAGCCTCCTATCCAATGGGTACCAGGGGCTTTTTCCCCGGGGGTAAAGCGGTCGGGGAGTGAAGCTGCCCACTCACCTACTACTAGTGCCGCGGTCAAGAAACTGCGGATCTATACATCCACTCCCCCATACGCCTTCATGGATTACTGCTTACATAGTTACGCACTTGGTAAACTTTACCTTTTTACCTTTTAAGACGTGGTACCCCTGAACTATTACATTGCCATAGAAGAACTGAGGACGGATTTCGTTTTTGCGCGACATTCATCGCATCGACCCATTAGGATCTGGGATTGTAGGACGCCAGTTCAACGGGTCCTACTTTCGTTACATAACGTAGGTAAACATAGACGAGCGGATTCCTGGAAGAGTCTGTAAATAATTCTTCACCACCATCACGTAAGGCTATTGTACTGAACGACCCGCTACTAGGCTAACGGGTCAACTGCTGTGTAAGGTCATGGTTTTGTAAAGAATGGTCGGCATTCAAAGGATACATTTACAGTGCAAGGACACAGTTAGCTACAGGACCTAGAATGGTGAGGATAGCTGCGAAACCTAAAATCCATAACAAACAAAAAACAAACTCCGTGGTTTTACTCCGCAAGCGAACTATATCGACCGAGCGACTGCCGCTTGTCGGCGAAGTTAGTGCCAATTTTAGCAGATAGAGGGTGTCGCGTGGTCAGCGCAACCGATCCCCACGGTCATTAACACGGAAGAAAATGTACAGTGTGACGTCACAGTCATATTAACTTCGAGACTTGGAACACAGAACCCCCAAGATAAACTGGCAGTTAAGCTCACCATAATACTGCACTGTGCATTCTTGTAGGTGGGTACTATTGTTTCGGAGGACACGCTGTATCCACCCTCAAGGTAAAAGTGTTCAAAGTTGAGAAAGTGATTCCATAGGAGAAGTGGGGGACGGAAAGGTCCTCGTAGGACGGAAAGGTCCTCGTAGGACGGAAGTGGCCAATCAGAGCCAGGCTGGAGGGGATGGAGTCCCGGACGGGTAGCTACGCCAAGACAGCAAGAACGCTACCTGTTAAAAACGACCACACTTCCAGACCGCACGGAGTCACAACTCTGAACATACTGTGACATGTTGCGAAATCCGAGCCCCCCCCCCCACACCAGCAGTNCAATGCGGAGAGGTTAATGAAGAACGTATATACAGGGTGTTTCTAAATTAATGTCAGGGTTTCCGACAATAATTTAGAATCATGCTGTATTGATAAGAGGCTGCAAGAGTTCCATGTGGACAGAATCTGCTATGACTGGTACCAGCAGAATTCTAAAATGGTGCTAAGTACAGTATAATTGCTAACGGTTTACCATCCCTGATATAGTACATACCTGCAGTAACATCCAATTTTCCTTTGTAAAAAAAAATATACAATATGATTCTAAATTATTGTCGAAAACCCCGACAATAATTTAGAATCACCCTGTATAATAGAAGGCTATATAGTAGGCATAGGGTGAGAAAAGGCAGAGAAATATAAAATATACTCGTACATAATATGATTTGCTTCTCACTAACTAAAATGGAGCTTGCGAGCAGCAATATAAATACGCTAGAATCTAACGTGTTATTTCATTACTGAATATGCCTGAATGAACAAAAGACAAACTAATAGTTTATATAAATACAGCTTATGATTCCACGTTTTATTTCGAATTACATCATTTGAATATAGGATTTTAAGTCCTCAGAGGGGTGATTAAGAAGAGTATTTTCTGATACATAACGCCGTGCAGTTCGTTGAAAGTGAACAGATGTTTCGGAGGAATATATCGCCTACATCTTCACGTTCGAATACGCCGAGCAAGACAGCAGCGTGAAAACAGGTGGTAAGCCGGTTGGTATCTTGCCCCGCTTATTAGATCCTGAAGATGGAGGCGTTATGATCCTCCGAAACGTCAGCTGACTTTCGATGTACTACACGGCGTTATATCCCAGAATAAATGACTCTTCAGGTAATTTGAATGATCTTACTAACTGGTTTATATGAACATATTCGACGTACCTGTTTGAAAGACAATAATTCGACGTATTGCCATGAGTTTTAGTGACTAAAGACGCGAGTATGGATCGGTGAGTCGATTTATTGGATATTCACATAATTATAACACTTTCAAAATTACTGTACTTTCTTAATTGCTAGTGGGGTGGGACTAAGTCCCTTGTACTGCGGCCACTTCTGGCCTATTGTACCACCCCGGTTGATAAGTGAGGGAGATTGTGGAGCAACTGGTGGAATGAAGATTGGCAGAGGAAACTGAAGTACTCGGAGAAAACCTGCCCCAGCGCCACTCTGTCCACCACAAATCCCACTTGACCAGACCCGGGATCGAATCCGGGCCGCCGCGATGGGAAGCGAGCGACTAACCGCTTGAGCTACGGCGCCGCCTATGTGACTGTAA
>NW_019744109.1:198788-204073 GCF_002891405.2 Cryptotermes secundus
GCAACCGTACGCTCGGAACATTCTCATTGTTACAGTGACTTATTTGACCTAAACTATTCAGTTATCGTTCACAACTAGTGGCACCAACATGGCCGCTCCTCCTACAACATGCGCCAAAGAAAAGTACAGTGCAACTATTCAGTTTTTGTAGGTTGAAGGTGTAAGGGCACGTAAATTCATGGAAGACTAAGAGCATAATGTGGCGACAGCTGAGTAGCGGAGCTTGTACGAACTGACTCGCACCATCAATACTCAGAACAATAAGAATAAGCACTGCCCGCATTTCGTGACCTATTCCAATTCTAGAATAGTTTCCAGAATTATTTCAATGCGGCAAAACTGGTTGCTATAACACTCAAAATATTCGTTGTTAGGTACGCCACAAACATTACACAACCCCAAATTAGGGTACAGTGCAATCAGGACACGTGACTGCTATCCTTATGAAAGGGGCCCAAACACTGCCATTTTATGACTGATGGTATGACACAGCACGATATTTCAATCCATTTACTGGACCGTGAAAACTCAATAAACAGATGGGGTATAGGATTGACGGACGGCCTTCGATATTCGGATTGGCGGGCTTTCCAGCTACAAGTCAAATAAAACACCCCTGTCCCTCTTACATTTTCACAGAGAGTAATGCGTGTTGCAGTTGTAACTCCTTGTAGGAAACACTTCCCACACTCAGTTCTACACAAGTTACCTTACATATTCTATAAATATATTACGATGAAGTAAGTGATTTACTGCTGCTTTTGGAGCTGTGCCGCAAAAGATCATACCTTCTTTATAATATTCTGCCAGATTTGTCTGTAGCGAATAAGACCATTCGATTTTCACTTTTTCGGATTTTGCAACAATAGTTTATTTATAGGGCAAGGTCGTCAGCCTTGCGTCGAACCCCCCACCTGGTGGATCAGGTCTCTGCATATATGTCCTCCCCCCCCCGACAGGGTGACCCAGTTATACCACACCCAGACACCGGGTTCCCTTCTCGTCGCCTTCTAAGACTCCCAGGGGCCACGGCAGAGGTATTCTAACCCGCCTGCACGTGGAAAGACGTAAAAGGTACCAGGAATTGATTTAATATATTTCGTAGGAAGTGAATACATGTAAAACTGAACAATTCTACTGCGAAAAGCGAATCAAATTCCGTTAAAACTGGGTCGATATTTCGCGTAAGGCATTAGCGTGATTCTGCGTAGGATGGCATAGTTACAAAGTCCTTATTACTTCAATTCATATCCTCAAACAGTACAGCTTCATAAAACTCGAATATGCTGTACATTGCAACGGATACTTATCAGATTGACAGTGTCGTGCGACGCCAAATGTATGGCGTCGGGTGCCTGAGAGTCTGAGTTCGTGTCTATACAAGGGACTTCGGTTTCCGTGACACAGAAAAGGTTGTCGAATTAAGAGTTCCAGAAAATGCCAAAAGGTCTGGTCATGAAGTTGTCATGGCGCTATTTTACGAGAAACGGAAAGAAGGACAGAAGCTTCGTGCTCTATGAATTAAAGAACTGGCACAAGTGAACACAGTTCCATTTAATCACGCCTAATAATAACAAGCACACGTCACCTGCGCACTTCATACGGCGAAAAGATAAAACACACCTCACTTCCTAGATATGTCCTACATTATTCGCGTCGACTGGAATTGATGTAAATTTACCCTTTTTATGTTTTATTTACAGGGGCACACGGTAGCGTAGTTGGTTGAGGCACTATGCTACAAACCGGAAGGTCGCGGGGTCAAGTCCCGATGTCATTGGATTTTTTTCAATTGACCTAATCCTTCCGGCTGCACTATGGCCCTGGGGTTGACTCAGCCTCTAAGAGACATGAATACTTCACAACTAGATCCACAGAAAGCCCACAACCGATGTTAAACGGTGAATTTATCCCTCGGAAAAATGAAGTCAAGTACCTGGGTCTACACCTTGATCAGAAGCTAACGTGGAAAGCGCACATAAAGGCAAAAAAACTACAGCTCAACATTAAAACAAATAAAATGAACTGGCTTATTGGCAAAAAATCCAAACTGTCTCTAGATAACAAACTAATCATATACAAAGTCATACTAAAACCCATATGGACATATGGTATAGAATTATGGGGATGCGCGAAACCAACCAACATCAAAATACTCCAGAACTATCAATCAAACATTTCAAGAATAATGACAAATGCACCATGGTACGTCTCCAACCAGACCCTACATGAGGACTTAAAAATACCATACATCAAGGAAGTAATACACTCTCAGGCCGCAAAATATAGAAACAGGAACACGAACCACAAAAATAAACTGATCAACCAGCTCATTAGTGATCAAACTGTACCTAGAAGGCTCAAGAGACAGTGGCCCGAAGACTTAGTTAAGTAACATAAGGTGAACCGGCACTGGCCGGCAACACCTACAGTGTCAATTGACTTATCACATTTACTAAATACTCGTAATATGTTGAGTAGATTGTAAATATACAGGAAATTAAATAAATAAAAAAATAAAAAAAAGAGACATGAATACCAGGAATTAATTAAATAATTTTCCTGGGGAGTAAAGCGCGGCCGGCGCGTAAAGCTGACAACCTTAACGCCATCTTTGAGTCAATTGTCTAGATAATGTGGGGCCCTCAACGTCTCACAACCCTATGGCCCTTCTATGGCCTGTTACTGGGATAGCTTCACTTTATATTTTTTACTTTTATGTTTTATTTACGTTTGCAATAGGCCATATTATACGGGATTATCCACTTAACCTTTAATAACGCCTTTATCGTCAATTGTACCAGGAAAATTTTCACACAGAATGTGCCTAGCTTCAAGTACATACGGTGCATGAAACCGATTGTTTGTATCTTGCGTCTTTTGTAACATATCAAGGTCACCTTTATTTCATTTAATAGAACTTGATTTGTTCACTCCTAGAAAACTTGTACATTAAATCAATACCAATCCAGTGGCCATAAACTGAGTTACCATTCGAAGGAAACGCTCGTGTCATATTGTGATGCTAAGCACAAGAATGGGTTGTGCAGCGCGACTAAGCTTTCCTAATCAGGCGAGGCAGCAGATGGGGCCGATCACTCGTGCAGGGTGGCACACGAAATGATTCGGTGTTTGATCTGTTAGTAAAATATTTATTTCAATTACAATACTAGAAACATACAAAACATAACATACAAAAAAGACTACTGCATGGAGATTTATCCTTTGTAATCAAGAGTTCAATATGACCACCATTACGTCTGGCAACTTCTTCAACGTGAACTGTGGTGTTGGACACTCGACGGCACACATCCTCAGTTATCTCATTCAAGGTCTGAATGAGTAGTACTCTCAATTTCATTGTTGTTTGCGGCTTTTTCGGAAAAAAAAAATTTATTTAACGAATCCCCAAAGAAAATAGTCACATCGGTTTAAATCAGGTCTATTCGGGGGCCAGATCTGTCCGCATATGAAACGATTGTGAACTCGGTTTGAAATGACACGCGAGTCAAAATTATTGTCACCGCAGAAAGTCCGCAACACTGTTAGCTGTGTGCGGCCTGGCACCATCCTGCATGAACCGAGTCTGTAACGTCAAACCTGAGGCAGGAAGGTGAGGCACAACAGTACTGCGTAACATGCTTAAATAGCGCTCACTGTTCACAGGCTCTTCAAAGAAAATTGGCCATAGCAGTCCATGACTTGAGAAAGAGGCCCAGACTGAAATGCTCGCACCACTCACGCGCGGATTCTCTGACGCCTAAAACAGCACATTTCGTTCATTAACCACACCACCCAAGTGGAAGTGTGCCTCATCAGAAAATCAAACATTGTTCAATGATACCTCATTATTCTGAGCCCATTCAACAAATGTCATTCTTTGATGTTTGCTTTGAGCTGTAAGTTTAGGCAGCATTGCATTTTGTACGGATATAAATTGAAATCACTTTTCAAAATTCGTTGCACCGATCCTATGGATTTCCCTGCTGCAGCCTTCCTTGTTGATTTACTGGGGCTTCTTTGCAGCGTCATTCTGACAGCTTTAGTGTTCTCCGGAGAACGCACAGTTGAAGGCTGGTTAGGTTTTGCCTCAAACATTGAACCATTATTATTAAACTGGTTGGAAAGTTTATGAATTGTTTTGAATGAAGGCGCCCATCACGTTTGAAAATGGGAACGAAACCGTCTGTTTGCCCACAGCATTTGTTTCAGTAAAAAATAAAACTCTTTTTATGAGTGGTTCTACAGACAGCCTTCCTTTGTCAATCATCTTGTGTAAACTGGCGCATGAGCAGGAACAGCGCGACACTACCGCGCTCGGGAAGAGTAAGAACTAATCTCCATGATCTGCTGTGTTACCGTGTTACAAAATATCGTTCATTGCATTGTTTAATAATTCATGCTAAATCAAATACTGCATCATTTCGTGCGCCATTCTGTACTTCGAGTGGAAGGTTCGCAAGCTGGATGGAACTCAAATGATGGTGGATGGATTCGTACTGAACTGCTCTGCAATTCTTGTAAGAAATCAACTTCTCTTTAAGCAGATAAAGATAGAAATGATATTTCGTTCAAAACACACAAAATAAAACAACCTGTTTGACGCATCACACGTCCCCTTGAAACTATGTAAATTCTGTCTGAAGCATTTCCTGGTGCGATGGATAATACACGAGATATTCAAGACGATACCAAGTGGTTCACTCACATAGCAGCCTGATTAATGAATGGAGAGTTGAAAAGAACGTGGTAGGAAGGGATCATGACTTGCTTCAAGGTACTACAAGGCACTCGACCGTAGGAACTGAAGAAAACAACGAGGAACCTCAGACAGGATAGCTGGTGTCAGGATCGAGACTTTCGACGAGGAAAAACTGATATAATGGCCAACAAAGCATGGCGATTTTTAAAAAGAAGAACTTTTGCAATCTGTGGAAGAAAAAAAAAAGAGAAATGTTATTTGATGCGAGGCTCTCCTATCCCCCCCCCCCAGTAATGTGAATTCCGGCTCAATTAACTGCCCGTATGCGCAGGACATGCCACTGAAATCGTCTTATATGGCGTTATTTTCTTCAAATGGTGACGAAAGCATGAACCGTAAATTAATAATTACACAAGTAACACTGATCCACTTCTATGTATAATTTCCACTAGTAAAGGTAAAGCTGTCCCTGTAACAGGCCGTGGAGGCCCATAGGATTGTGAGATTTCGAGGCTCCCACATTTACTGGACAGTCGGCTCACAGATGGCGGTGAGGGTGTCAGCCTTATGTGGAGGCCGCCCT
>NW_019744109.1:204200-217140 GCF_002891405.2 Cryptotermes secundus
TTGTAGGACAGTGCTGCAACCAACTACGCTACCGTGTGCTCCACTTCCACTAGCAGACTTATACATACTGATTACTTAAATTCATCTGACGCAGCCCCTACGCAAAAAGCCCTTCACACAAATCAAATGAAATAACATCAATAACAGTAAGAGATCTGTATGGATAGCAATCTGTGCATTTAGCTTACACCGCTCGCCATGTTTTTCACTTACAGGAAGCCTCTACAGTCCAGTACTCAAGCAGGAACAAGCGTTACTTAAAATCTCTACGCATTAAAGCTCCTACGTTTATTAGAATCTCTGATCTTTTTTTATCAAATCTTGCTCCCACTTTGGAGCATAGGGCTGATTTCTCAGTTTCATATCATTATTTAGTGACGGTAGGACTCCTTGGATTGGTGATCAGCTCGTCGCAAGGCCTCTACCTAAACAAAGGACAACACGAACAAAGAATAAACACATACAGGGATTCGAGCACACGATCCCGGCTTCCGAGCGAGCGAAGACAGTTCATGCCTTAGACCGCTCGGCTACTGTCACCGGAAATTTCTGATTAGGTCAAATCAATTTACGTATCTCATAAATATTGTCGACAAATGACGAAATACACAGAACAAAGAAGACAAAGAATCAACTGCCGGTACGAACAAGAAGCAAAGCAGAATAATCGAGTCGCTGTCTGTGTGTCTGTGTGGAACGCAAACCAGATTCCAGAGCTCTGCGTACGGCACAGCAATTGCCTGAATCAGGGAAGACGATGGATGTGAATTACGTCTGTCGGAAGAAGTATATATCCAACTCTTTTCTTGCTTTATTTATGTTTCTTTTTGAATCTTCCGTTTTCCTCCGATCAATCACAAAACCTTGCATGTAGAATGAGAATTTCTGGAGTTCAAGATAAAGCATTGCAAGGCCGTATTCACTGTTCCGTGGTATTGTCAGAGTTAGAGAATACGGCCCGACATCCGAAAAAGAAGATGCTGAAAACTTCTGCAGCATTACGTAGCTACACGAACTTACGGGATCGTTTGGGCACAGCAATTGCTCTATTTCGGGAAGCATATAATCTGAACCCCAGTTCGGAACTGGATACTACACAGGGGTTTCGTTATCCCCCCCCCCTTAATAAACAGAAAGTTATCACAGCCTTGTTTTCCAATGCACAGATAACTAGGCCGAGGTGCGTTCTGATACCAGTTCGTCTATTGAATTCTGAATGACCACATGAAACCAGGCACGAAACTCAATACAAAATAAAAAACAAACTAGAATGTGGTGACATGTATATCTAGAAAGTATAGCAGAAAAACCGGTTTACATAATAATTAATCCAACTGACGCTGATTAAGAAACGTGTAGGTAAAGGTAAAAAAGGTAAGATTTTTCTCTGTGCTCAACTAATTAAGCGCTATGCCTTGAAGGCGTATGGAGGAGTGGATGTATAGATCAACATTTTCTTCACCTCAACACTAGTTTGAGGTGAGTGGTCAGCTTCACGCCCCCGGCCGCTATATCCCAGGAGAAAGAGTCCCTGGTACTCTTTGGACAGGCGGTTGGGTGAACCTTAGAGCCGGTTTGTACGATTTGGAGAAGATAAAATTTTTTACCCTACCGGTACTCGGAACTCCGATCCCTCGGTCGTCCAGCCCGTCGCTAGTCGCTGTACTTACTACGCTATCCCGGTTCAGGAAACATGGAGGACGAATGATGAAACCAGGGTTGTCATAAAGAACTGATAAACCGGAGGAAGAAAGGAAGTTTAATGGAAGGGAATAGGCATGACTGCTAATAAGGAGACCGGAATGTTCAATAATTGTGGAGTAGGAGAATGGAGAACGAATAAAAATGGGAAACCTCCATGAAGAAAGAGAAAGAGGAAGTGCAGAAAAGGAAGAAAAAAGAAAATATGAAAGGAAAAAATAAATGAGAAAAAAAAAGGAAGGCATGGTGTCAGGAGTGGGGCAATAACGAAAGGAAACGAGAAAGGATGAGATAAGGAGAAAGAAAAAAAGGAAGAGAACAAGAATCCCCGAATAAGGTCAGATGAAGCAGCAAAGAATATTTGTAGAATTCCAGATTCTTACAGCGGTGGTTATGAACAGTTCTATCTTCTGGAGTATAACATCGTGGAGTCAGTTGAAAGTCAACAGACGTTTCGGAGGAAAATGTCGCCTCCATTTTCAGGGTTGAATAACCTAAGCAATAAACCAGCATAAAGCAGGTATCGAGCAGAGCTCTGCATAAGACACATTGCTCCGAAACATCGGTTTACTTTTACTGGAATACACTGCATCATATCCCAGAAGATAGAACTCTTCAAGGAAAACTGCAACACGCCGCCTGCAGTTGATTCCAATTGAATCAGTGAGGTCCTTCTTTTCCCTTATGTGGTCAGATCAGATCTCTGTTGTGCCAAAGACTGGCTACTGACCAAGAACTGAAAGCAGATTTTAGTTAAAAAAATCTCGCGTCTCTTTCGTTATTTCTGTGTCCTATCCCGTTTATCTTCTCTGCCCCGTTCATGAATAGTAACTCGTGCTGAGACGGTCAAAAGAGGAACGCAAAAAGAATTCCATAAATAAAATTACAAGAAACATTTTGTATGCATAGTCCGCTCACGAATAGCATGTAATAAAGTTGTTTCTGTAGTTTAGTGTGAGTGGTGACTCACCCTCACATCGTTTCCGGTTACAATTCTTACAAGATCTGTGTCTGGCCATTTCACCAGTTCCATATGTATTAAAATGAGCGTGACCATTTCACCGCAGCAAGCGCAAGCACAACACGACGCGACTGTGTCCAACTGAGGAGGAAGGAAAGGCTAGCTATACGAACGGATCCATTACACTGCGACATGGGAGATGTGTCCAAGCAGACTGTCGTCAGCCTTAAACTGCGTAGCGTCCAGACCGCCTCTGGAGCCCACCCCTCTCCTATCCGATGGGTACCCCGGGCTCTTTCCCCGGCGATAGAGCAGCATGGGCATGAAGCTGACCACTCATCTCCATCCACTGCTGAGATCACGAATGGTGGAGCTATACCTCCACTCCTCCATAAGACTTCACAGCATCGTGCTAAATTTAGCAAAGGGACAACTTTACCTATACGTTTACTGCATAACTCAGTTAATTCGGGAGTCCCGATAAACTTTCCTTAAATGATTTTGGACAGGTATTTTCATTAATCCAAGTCCCCTTCTTTCGGAAAGACGTTTTAACTTCATAGGGACCTCGCATTTTTAAATTTACTGTGAACACCAATAACACGGAATAAATTATAAGGTTGGAATGGTCTGAAGTCTGCTTTTACCGGTTCTCACGGTCTCTTCGCCTGCGGATTTCTTATATTTTTCCTTCTAACCTGAAGATGGAGGCGATACATTCCTCCGAAACGTCGGTTAACACCAGATATACACGGTGCCAAATCCCAGAAGACTGCTTTCTTCATAGTCACCGCCGTGAAAACCTCAAATCTTACATGTTTTTCAGTTGTCAACACAACAGCAATCTGAATAAAGCGTGGCTTAAAACTAAAACAGCATAACTCATACCCCTTAACAACAGTAAGAGGCCTTACGAAAGGGCTACGATGAGGGAAGGTCAGTTCAGAAGACAACTAGAGCGAGTTTTCCTTCCTTTCTGCGCTACAGAGTATCTCATCACACTTGCTGCTGAACTCATGCACGTTATGTCTCAATCGTAGCCTTGTGAATAGGGCAGTAAATCAAGCGAAACTGACTCGATAATATTTGATTCTAGCCGAATTCTATCAGACCTGAATGCCAACATAAAATCACAGTACGTACTTGGTGTGGTCCTAAAGGAACAATTTATCTTGCCATTTCCATTTGGATGCACTGGATCTTCTACAGCTTACCATTTGAGTTCGCTCTCCTAAAAATGGCCCGAGTTTGACGTAGCAACCCATTTCTTTCAGATTTTCAAATACACGACCCAACCCCTGTATCTGCTCGCAAATAAAAAGTAGGCGTTCCACAGTATTCACTGATGATTTCAATGTCTCTAACATATTCAGCGGCTTCGAATTTCGAGAATAGCTTGACGTCAACTTGAGACAGACTTATACGTGTACTTTTAACTTCCAAAAATCGTTTCCGATCTCCGCTCGGAAATGACCTAATATTTTGCTATATTGCAGCTTTGCAGAAAACTGGGGCATATACAGCCGTACAGATATTCTGGAAGAGTGAAATTCTGGGCTGCCTTAAGACTTGCAACAGCCCAGTAACGATCTCGTTTCCGTCCTGATATAGTTTGGAATAAAAACTGACACACCTTACAAACGGTTCTCATACTGTGTAAGATTTGAGGCTTTCACGGCGGTGACTATGAAGAAAGCAGTCTTCTGGGATTTGGCACCGTGTATATGTGGTGTTAACCGACGTTTCGGAGGAACGTATCGCCTCCATCTTCAGGGTAGAAGAAAAAANTATACACGGTGCCAAATCCCAGAAGACTGCTTTCTTCGGTTCTCATACTGTTACATGGAGTTGCGTAAACTACAAAAACAGGCCTCAAATGTAACCGCGGTCACAGATTTAACTACGTATAAAAAAGGTAAAAAGGTAACGCTGCCCCTGTAATAGGACGTGAAGGCCCATAGGGTTTGAGACGTCGAGGTTCCCGCATTTTCTAGACAATCGGCTCACAGATGGCGGTAAGGTTGTCAGCCTTACGCGCCTGCAGTCCTTTACCCCCCAGGAAGATTCGTGGTACCCATTTCTGTTAGAAGCTGAGTCGACCCCAGAGATACAGTGCGGCTGGAAGGATTAGGTAAATTTGAAAAATCCACCTCATCGAGGCTCTAACCCGCGACCTTCCGGCTTGTAGCATAGTGCCTCAACAAACTACGCTACCGCGTGCCGCCTCCCGTTAGGTACGTCCTAACAAAAATAGTTGATGACTACCTGAGGTGAACTGCAGAGGAGTGGGAAGTAAACGGCCGTGGTCCTCAGCTACTGCAGTTACGATTGTCAGTTAGTTTAGCTTTGTATCTTCGTTAAACCCCAGACGCGAGTTTAAAACTTTATAATAAACCTATTTCTAGTTACAATATCCTTCGTGTTAAATTCATTTCTTCTCTCACGAGGACTATGAGGATTGACACGGCTTACGAGGAAGACATGTCCATCCACCCACATTACAGATATAACTGCAACATTTTATTTCAATTATTATTATTATTGTACATGACGCCTGAAAGCTGCAATAGGGGGCTTCGCTGAGCACGTTCCCATGGAAACACGGAAGGGCAAATTGTTGGAACATGTTTCCACAGCAACGAAGCAATGCACTGCGTACAGTCACGTCGGTTCATAGGCAACGCACAGAAACGTTTCCGTATTATTATTATTATTATTATTATTATTATTACCATCATCATCATTCAATTCCTGTTGCTTTCTCTAGTACTGGGTATCCGTGAAGCGTCACTTCACTTCACTTTCTTAATTTTATAGACAGTAGATAGGACTCCTTGGACGGGTGATCAGCCCGTTACAAGGACGTTACCTACACGGAACACAAACACAGAATAAACCTAGACAGGGATTCTAACCCACGATCCCAATGTTTAAGCGAGCGAAGATATTTCATGCATTAGACCGCATGGTAACGGTGATGGGCTGCTTTTTATAAGAACTAAAAATTATTGGGCCGATCACAGTGGCCGTGCGGTATAAGGCATGAAATACCTTCGCTCGCTCGAACACTGGGATTGTGGGTTCGAATACCGAATCCTGTGTCTAGCTAGCGGACTAGTGACGGGTTGATCACTCGTCCAAGGTGTCATGCCGAGGGTGTGAAAATGATTATGAAACTGAATGAGAGTTATGGGCCTAACAAAGGGCTGTAGAGTCACCGTTGAATGAATGAATGAATGAAAGAAAAATTTTCGGTGTTTAATACTCGTATCGTCCAATTTTGTTGCGGCCTCTACGTGCGTGTTAGGGGCTTCAATATTTCACAGCATTCGGTGCAAATTTCTGGGAATTGTGTCTGTTGTAGAAAGCTCAATTTTACGCTCTATATTACTACGTAGGTCCTACCGTTATTTACACGTCTCTTTTACTTAATTAATTAAATATATCTGTTGTTACTGTTATTATTATTGTCGCTGGAATTGGCAAGGGAGGTCGGGTACATTTTGTTAGACGGCAACATAGCGTGTAAATACAGCCCTAGAAGATAATGAATTTTGAAAGTTTTAAGCCATAGGACAAAGAAGGAGAGTCGCCCATTCCTTTGGAAAGAAAACCTACTGGGAGAAGAGATATCTTATCATTACAGACAGAATGAAATCTCCAGACAACTAAATCATTGCCTTAAAAAAATACAAGCAGGCCTCTTGCTGTCTTGGTGTCGGATCGAAAGGAAACCACACAAGCCGCGGAATAGATGAAGATACATAGGATCTACTACCCCCTAGCCAACATCTCACCAGTAGTAGCAAGAACTTTCCAACTTTCCCCCTGTTCCCACCGATAAGCTGCTGATGCAACCCTCGCCCTCCCTCCGCCCAAACACTAACTACAAAGAAACCCAGAAACAGAGTTAAATTACTTTACTGTTGCCCGTTTCCACTTCCCCGATACTTCAAACTTTTCAGTAGAGTGCAAGAGAGAGACCTCAGAAGGGAGGCTAACTGGTCTCTTTATTTCGATGCTGAGGTCTGTTTGGTTCTCAAAATTAAGTTCGGTGCTGCTGCAGTGGTTTAATAACCACAACATAAAACCATATTTAAAATTAAACAAAACCCGAGTCCCAAAATAACACAGTTTTATCTATTACAAATAACTGCAGCGCAGTCTCATATTATGAGGTATTCGTTCCTGTAGGCTTCGCATAATTCAAAACTTGCGTAAGTCAATACAAGTTTTCTCATAGGAATAATGTATTGCCGAAATCTTTTGGCATTCGCATTATTTCAAACTCTGCGCATAAAGTGGGCACTTTATTAATATTTTCTATAACGTGCCTAAATTCGCATAAAGTGCGACCGCATTGTACTCCACTGAGTGAAGTTGTTCTTGATGGCAGCAAGCCCTTTATCTGACCCACAGGTTCATTACTGTATTCACAAGAGCCGAACACTTGATCCCATTCTAAGCCAGTTGAATTCGCTCGACATTCTCACATCCTGTTCCTTTAAGGTCGATTTTAATACCGTCCTCCCATGTAAAGGAAAGGTAAAGCTATCCCTGTAACAGGCCGTGAAGGCCCATGGGGTTGTGACACGAGGATTCCATATTTTCTAGACAATCGGATCATAGATGGCGGTGAGGTTGTCAGCCTTACGCGCCAGCCTCCTTTTATCCCCCGGAAAATTCCTGATACTCATTTCTGTTAGAGACTGAGTCGAACCCAGGGCCATATTACGCCTGGAAGGATTAGGTCAATTGAAAAATCCAGTGACCTCATCGGAAATCGAATCCGCGACCTTCCGGTTTGTAGCACAGTGCCTCAACCAATTACGCTACTGCCTCCCCCCAGCCCTTCTAAATGTAGAGCAAACAGGTGGTGTTTTCTCAAGAGATAACTCAATTAAAATCTTGATAACGAACAATACTGAATCTGTAATTAATTATTAATCCAACCTTCCCTCAGCACAAACACAGTGCACTGTCCTGCGATATATAGTGTAAAATAAAATGTTGATCTCATTAAGATACACAACTTTTAGATGAAAAATATTTTGATGAAGTATGTATTTAATGACCGGTCACGGTAGCCGAGCGGTCTAAGGAATGTACTGTCTTCGCTCACTCGGAAGCTGGGATCGTGGGTTCGAAACCCACATAAGGCATGGATGTTTGGTGTGTGTATGCGTTTATTCTGCGATTGTGTTGTCCTGTGTTTAGGTAGAGGCCTTGCGACGGGCTGATAACCCGTCCAAGGAGTCCTATCGTCTGTAAAATGATCAGGAAACTGAGAAATCAGCCCTATACTTCAAAACGGGAGCGAAGAGGGAGAAAATGTACTTAATGAAGCGCTCGGAGAACTAATTTTCGGCCCTAAGAAATGTAACAAACAATACATAGGCCTAGCGTGACAGACTTAAAACCACAGACTAACGATGCAAAGTTAGATTTGTATCTACACTAAAGAATTCATAAGGAAAAAGACACACTCAAAATAAAAAGAAGTATAATTATTTTTTAATTCGTTTAGTGGGGGGTGGAGTCCAACTGGGTCCACTCGGCCTCTTGTAGCCTGCCCTGGGTGATTATGATGATGGAATATTTGTGGAATGAAGATGGGCAGGGGAAACCGAAGTACTCGGAGAAAACCGCCCAGCTCCACTTTGTCCACCACAAATCCCACTTGACCAGACCCGGGATTGAATCCGGGCCGCCGCGGTGGGAGACGCCAGCGACTCACCGCTTAAGCCATGGCGCGGCCTAAGAGAAGCATAACGTATATGTAAGCCTTCCTCAGTGTAACAGCCACTTCGCATCTCAGTTCCCAAGTTAACCTACGTCGAAGTTAAAGGTAGGCCGCATACCTGCATGCGTCATGACACGATGTCTGCGACATGATGCAAAGAAAGGAGAACAGTTGATACGAATGAGATTACAGAAACCGTAGCACACCGGTCTGGGTCATGACGTCAGCATCATGTGCGACCTACCTAAGAATTACGACAGAACAACATCGCGGTACAGACTACTCGCATTTGCTGTTTGTGCGCCTCTTCAGGACGTGTTAATGGGGACTACACATTAACAACTACTTTCACTCTCCTCCTGTATTAAATACAACGATCTAAAGACAAACAGCGAAGCCGTCACAGCTGCAGGCCCGTATGTTAGCATTGTCAGTCGGTGTATTTTTAGCCGGAGTTACTTTGTGTGCAGATAGATAGGCTACTGTTCTCCTGTTCCCGCGTCTGTGGCGGACTGGCACAGTTCTTCAGAGAATGGCGATACACCTGATCTTCTGACGTCTGGAGCACAACACAGCGCGGCTCGAACAAGACGACTCTAAAGGTTCGGCCACAGAGGGCGCTACGTACGCGACGCACTCTATGTACGCTATGTTCGCTATACGAACAGAAAAATATCTCCCTTTATTGCCAATGTGACTGGCCACACAGACTTCCGTACGCTACGTACGCTATGTTCCCTATGTTAGCTGCGTCGCAGAGTGTGCACAGCGTGCGTAGCGTACGTAGCGAACATAGCGTAGCGCTCTGTGTGGCCAAACCTTAAGAATCCTATTCATCAAACGACGGAACCACGGCACTTCAGACACTCAACTTCCTTTAAAGAGATGCAGTATAAAGGACACAAACCAAATTGGTTCTAAATTTTAACAAAGTCTTTTTAAACAACACTTGTAAATAAACTAACTATAATAATTTATAAATATTTTAATGTATTCATGCACGTCGCTGCAGTTGTTAAAGGCTCCGGTTTTACATTCATGGCATTATGATGATGATGATATATGTATTTATGTATGTATTGATATTGACCAAACACATTGTAATAGTAGTTTCCTCATGTATTGATATGTCCTTCTGAAGATGGTCGTTCCGACCGAAACTGTCCGCAAGCAACTACTATTGCATATGTTTTAAGAAGTACAAACATTTATGGAATCTTTTACAGCACAAGATTTTACTGCAAAACTAATTACTGCGGCGTGATGTTGGATTATTTTGTTCCAACAGCAAAACTGAATGAACAACCTCTTCACCTCTTGGATCACAGGCGGTATCAAATCTCTCTAAACTTAAATAAAAGCAACTTCACTCACAATGCAAGCAGCTCACAACACCAGAGTCGAGGATGTACCGCGATATCTACTTTATATCGAAGAACTAAACGTACTGCATATTTAAGTAAAATATTCATATTCGAGTGTCTCTCTTTCAAGGACCGAAACAGATGGAATCTCGTACAAGAAACTTGAAACATCAGATAAACGAGTGCCGGAAATGAGCACTCCTTCTCTCTTGGCTAATGTTAGGCTGGTATCTTCAAAACTTCCTCCATCAACGTTCACAGCCTTCCTTCATGTTATAAGAGAATGGGGTGGAGTGACACGCATCACTGGTACCGTGGGGATGGGGCTGCATGAGCCTTGGAGGCCGAATTCAATACAGCTGATGCTACTAGAATTACGCCACTGAAAACTGTACATACTCCCCCGCTCACCTCCCTAAAACGAAACAAGATTTTACCGAAAATTACGAAGCGCAAGTTACATAAGGCACTCACTACCGGCACACATGTTCGAACTGTACAGGCGCATGACGCAGCGAGTTCGTGGGTCCAACAGTATAACACTTCATGAGCGAGATTACTCTGCTTCGGTTGGCTTATTCTTCTGCTCTTAAGATGGAGGCAGTCACTTCATCCGAAACTTCGGTAAGCATACGCTAGATTACACTGCGTTACGTCCTCGAAGACGCCATTATCCATAAATTACTTTAAAACACTTTGCATGAATTAAAAAAGCATACGTATTCAATTCTACGTTTTACCTGACGAGGCAACATCTTCAAATAAAGAAAACTCCGTGGCCTCTAGTCGGCATGAGAACTATATCGACCGAGTGACAGCCGCTTCTCGGCGAAGTTAGTGCGAACTTTTGCGGATAGAGGATGTCGCGTGGTCAGCGAAACGGATACCCACGGGCGTTAATGTCGGTTTTCTAGACCGGAGCCGCTATTTCCTTACAACAGCTCCCCAGTTATCTTCACGAGGCTGAGTGGACCCCGTTCCAGACCCACTACTTAAAGGATTTTCATTAAATTTTACAATAGTGTGTTTTAACTAAAATGTGTCGACATGTTCCAAGTTGCTAAATGCGGTATCTGGAACACAGCTCATTAAATATTTATCGGACTATAAAATCCTTCAAACGAACGCACAGGAGAACAAAACACCCATTTGGCGCCAAAATACACGTATTGTCCAATTCTTATGGCTCTCAAGGTAAATAAATATTCAGTGTAACTTGTATATTCAACAATTAACAATGGGCTTCCGCACACGCAAAGTTTAGAGAATAATACGAAGGTTGTTCAGTAAGCATGGCTCCTCCCCTCTGTCTCTCTCTCTATGGCTCTAGAGTCTAGACCCCTTTGAACCCCGACCGCTCTTTCAGTTTCTTAATATACACAGTCTGTAGGACTTCTTGGACGGGGGATCAGCCCGTCGCGAGGTCACTACCTACACACAGAACACAGACACAGAATAAACGCACACAGACATCAATGCCTCGAGTGGGAATCGAAACCACGAACCCAGGGTTCGAGCGAGCGAAGATGGTTCATACCTAAGACCGCGCGGCCACCGTGATCGGCAGTATAACTACTTGCAAAAGCACAACAGACCACTGTAGGTCGCGGTGCAATGGCCGAGAAGGCCCACCCCTCATACATTCATTCATAACTACTTGCAGCATCGAAATGAAACAAGTGTGATAAGATTATAAAAGTCACAGGCAATTAGAGTTCGAACTATTTTCTTATATGCGAGTGGCTGCGTAAATACGCCGATAGCAACAACTCGCACCATCATAAACTCGAGGCACAAGCTCGCCCACAGCTTAAGTGTCTGCCGTTCTCCGTGATCTACGGTATCTACAAATTAGGGGAGAAATCGGAAGAACCTCCAGACCGAAACGAAACTCATCTAGCAACTACGGACGGCTCCCAATTTCCACGGCAGAAAATGGCCCACACAAGAAATTGGCCGCCAGAACCAAGTACGTACAGGGCTGCCAACACAGCATCTCCTCTCCTTTCTCACATTTAACAGCGCGTACTTAATCTCTGTGCACAATGCAGCAGCGACTGGACCGCTGTCAGCCATCCGTCACGGTGTCACGATAAAGCTAGCGGCCCACAAAGCACAAGACGCGCGTCCCCACAAGAAGCACTGATGAGACCTCCCCTCCACTATTACGAGAGACGCCACCGCCATGTGCTTCGTCTTGAGAGAAGGCGTCAGGTGACCCGGCACAATAACGCGCCGTAGCCACTACATCACCCTCTACTTAAAAAAAGGAAAACTGACACACCTTCTTCTGCTTACATGTCTTAAGGTCCATGATGAAAGGACGCCAAGGGGTTCAGGAAACGAGACGAGATGCAGCGCCCTTTTGCTTACATGGACTGACTGACTGACTGATTGACTAACTCCACGGAACAGAATCTTTCTTCAACAGCTGACAATCATTCAGCTGGTCCAGAAATTTCCTCACCTTTACGGAACCCAAAGGTCAACTATAGTGTCCAACAGAATCTGAGGTTGTTCCCTATCCGGGGCCATATGAATTCAACGTACAATGTTTCAGGTTCGTTTTAATATTATATCTCACAAGTAGTCCCTTCCCCTCAGGTTTCCTGACTAAAATTCTGTATACATGTCTCACCTCTTCTGTGCGTGCTGTATGTACCTCCGATTTAATCCGCTTTGACCCTATCGCTGTAACAATATTTGGTGAGAAGTACAAAAATTACGAAGTTCCTCATTATACAAGTGTCTGTACCCAGTTACTTCCTCCCTCTTTGGTCCGAATGTTGCCCTCAGTTATCTGCTCTCAACATACACACGATCTGGGTGCGTGAACTATAAGAGACCAAGCAAAAGGTAAACATTACAAGGACATCTCTATGATTTCTTGGTCCATCAGTGTGAAACAGTACGATTCCTGCTATACCGACTAAGCTATCCGAGCTCCCCTGTCAGTAAACTGCAATGCTAAAGGCAACCGGGCCCTAAGAATGTTCAAGGAACTATTAAACAAATATTCTTGAGAAGCAAAGCTCCAAGAAAGTCGAAACAAGGAACAGTCGAAGCCCCACACTGGAACATCACTATTATTATTAGTGAGATCAGATCAAGGAAGCTGAAATAAGCGGACACGTAGCACGCACGAGGGCGGTGATAAGTGAGTATAACATT
>NW_019744109.1:217244-253140 GCF_002891405.2 Cryptotermes secundus
AAGGATGGCGAACCACTAGCACGAACCGATATACACTGCCGGGTACAGGGTTTGTCCACATTAAAATCTGGATCTATAAATCCACTCTCGCATACGCCTTCATAGCGTAGTGCTTAATTAGTTAAGCACGGGGACTTTACCATTTTACTGGATGTTTTAGCAGTTTACCAAGTCGTAATTCTTTTCGGTAAGATACATTTTTGCTGCTACCTTATGGATCTATCCTGAACATCGAAGAGTTCAAGAAAACACAATGTCATGTTATTGTGTAGACTATTTTGAATCGTCGATAAATAAAATCAGACTTAAAATTCGTCTCACAAGTGAAATGAGGACCGTTTCTGTAGTTCTCAGAACAACGTAACAAAACGTAACGTTTCGGAAAGTGACTCTGTTTCCTTCCTCAGGTAAGGGGTGAGATACACCTACTCTGTTCGCTCAGATACAAAAAGCTAACGTCAATCAATGGACGATGGACAAAATCCGAGAACCCAATAATCCCTAGAGTCATGAGCCATCGTCAGAATCTACCAACGGAACCAAATCCAAGAACTGGAGATATTCACCGGGAGGTACTGGAATAGTGATAGCGGCATGCGCCACTCCTCACTGGTGAGGACATTGTGACGTAACTCTGGCACAAGGCAGTAGAGGGCTCGACATCTCTGACATAGGATACAGAAATGTCAGCCTTGACAACCTACAAATTTCGAACTAATGCCGGGATTATTATACAGGTATCATGTCAGAAAATGGTTTAGTAAACAAGGGCTGGAAAAATGTACTATGAAACACAAGCACGCTACTGTACAGAGACAAGAATTTGCGTTGCAGTGGTTATCAAACCTGCTTATCCAGGCTCGAATCTCAACCGCTGACGAGAATCCTCACTTCTATGTTTTTCCATAGGTCCCCCAAAGGCAAACACCTTGTGTGACTAGACAAAAAGATAACCACTTTAAGTGTCCTACAGTTCCTACAGTTTTTTAAACAGCCCTTCATACTTTTCGGATCGTCCCTCTTTCGCTGTTACATAAGTTGGCAGAACGTTCTTGTGAAAAACTATCTGCCACAGAATTAACCGTGGCTGGATGAGACAGTTTGTGGGCGTGCACACATCTACAACCTGTCCACTATCCTCAACCCCCGCCAACCAATCGCGCACTTCCTCTACGAATTTTCAGATGAACTGTAAGGCATTTGAGTCCCATAATCGCTTCATTTATAAACGCTGACTAGCAGATGGCGACTGAAATTTCCATGTTAGCGCTGGTGACAAGTACGGGGGATCAACTCGGCACGTGTCTGACAGGCTGCTCTCACTGTGTGTGGGACAGCACCACAAATGATATACACGTGGAACGTTTCCAGGCGTTTACTCGGCTCAATGAATTGCAACATGTATAACTGTGATCCATCAGAAGTCATTTAACAGTTATACAAGTACCCGTCTGTGTGTACAGTTCGCTATCAGTTGATGGCCAGAATATACGGACTTCAGGACGTAGCAGTAACGTAACCGTATCACTAGCTTATCGAATTCCTCTTGTTTGTAATTCTTATGTGCTTCTCTTCTGCACAACCTCCTAGTGTACGTATAAATCCTTCCCTCTCGCTCTTCTTTCCTTCCCTCTGTCTTGCGGTTGCTAGGAAACCAAATACTGTATAATGCATAAATCGATCTACAACCAGCACTTATTAACTCTGGGCATCCAATGAATGACGTGAAGCATTTGGTCTGACTCTAGCTTGGCAGCTTTTCAGTTTTTTGATCTTTTACACAGTCCGTAGGACTCCTTGGACGGGGGATCAGCCCGTCGCAAGGCCGCTACCTGCACACACAAGACAGCACAACGCCGAAGAAATGCATACAGACATCCATGCCTCAAGTGGGATTCAAACTCACAATCGCAACGTCCAAGCAAGCGAAGACAGTTCATGGCTCAGACCGCGCGGCCACGGTGGTCGGTACCTGACAAATTAAAGGTACATAATGTGCATTTAAGTATTAATTAAAGGTAAAAGATAAGGTTGTCCCTGTGCTTAACTAAAGCCATGAAGGTATGGGAAAGTGGATGTATTCAGCCACGTTTTATTGATCTCGGCACTAGTCGGAGGTGAATGGTCAGTTTCACGCCCCGGCTGTTTTAAACCCGGAGAAAGAGCCCCAGTACCCATTGGATAGTAGGCTGGGTGGCCCCCAGAACCGGTCTGAACGACTTAAGAGAAGAGAAAATTCTTAACTCTATCGGGACTCGAACTTCAACTACTTGGTCGTCGAGCCCGTAGCCAGTCGTGTTCACAAAACTAAGATAAAATAAGAAGAGCGGTAGATCTGCAGCACAGAAATGTATGCAATATTAATCTACATACCTGATACAGGAGTATACTTAATAGAAGAGTAGGACAGGCGTGTGAAGAACTGGTGCAAATTCTTACCTGAAAAGAGAAAATAGTGTTATAAAATGTTCAAATACAAAATGTGGTAAATATATCCATGTGCTCAAACACCACGCCATAAAGGTATATGGGCAAATGGTGATACATTCATTCATTCATTCATTCATTCACTCACTCACTCCTTCATCAGTAATCTGTCAAGACGACAGGTCTCTTCCAAAACAGTTCCTCCATTTAATTCGATCTAGAGCTTTCTCCTTCAAATAAGAATATCTTCTTCTGTCCCCAAGGTCATCCAGCATCTTCTTACATCTTCTTCCGGTTCGTCTGGAAAAAAACCTCCGTGGTTTTAGTCCGCAAGAGAAATATACCGACCGAGGGACCGCAGCTTGTCGGCGAAGTTAGTGCCAACTTTTGCGGATAGAGGGCGTCGCGTGGTCAGCGCAACGGATCCCCACGGCCGTTAATCTCGGTTTTCTAGACCGGGGCCGCTATTTCCTTGAAATAGCTCCTTAATCGTCCTCACGGGGCTGAATGGACCCCGTTCCAGACGCAGTACTTCTCAGAAAATCTGGTAGTGCCGGGAGGGGGAAGCGTGTGACCTTTCTCCGTTGCGACTCAAAACAAAATGCTGGATGAAACTAGCTGGTGTCAGCTTACAATTGTAATGGTCGCTACTGTCACTTGCTTCTTGTGTTATTTCTGAATATTTGATAGAAATAAATCACGAAACCACACACAAATATGAAAGACATGCCACTTGCAACAATAAATAAAATTATCTAATAAAATGACAGAGAGTAGGCATAATGTATGACACAGAATATATTTCCTGACAGATATGACCTTCGGCGACAAGCAGCGGTCGCTCGGTAGGTACAGTTCGCTTGCGGACTAAAGCCACGGGGTTTGTGTGTTTTGTTTTTATCGAATACGAGCGCTAATTTGGTATTTTTAACGTGAAGTTCTGAGAAGAACTTCCTCTCCTATGCTCCATTCTGTGTGATAGGGCGACCAAGAACTATAATTCACAAACACAAAATGAACACAAAGCTGAGACAGCAATAATACAGGCATACATACTCGTATAATGGGCGTGACCGTCTTCGCGCTTGCGCATTTAGTCTCCTAAAAAAAAACAAACATCAGCATTAAGCTTAGACAGCAATATACGGAAGGAAATCGTTACATAAACACGGCTCATTTCGTTAAGTTCTTCATAAGACCATTTCATTTCTGTTACTCGCTGTATTTAGCTCCAAATATTTTAAACGTATGGCTGTAACATTGATTTCCTTCGTTTGAAGCTTTAGACGAAACAAGTTCTATGAGTTATTCTGTGAGCAGTAACGCGACCTGCCGCGTTTATTTCCCAACTTTAAGGCTTCTTTATTTGATGCTATCATCAGTTTTACTCCTGAAACACTAAATTTTACAGTATCTACAGTTTAGTTGTATACATTTAAATGTATCTTTATTTCATAGCTTGATTGCAGATAGCTGTGTAACAACTACAAGTATTTAGAAGCTTCAGCATGAAAGTCGTGAAAGCGGGTGTTTCTAAGAAATGTGCCTCCTTTTCGCAGAACAGAGTGAGGGCGTGACACTGGGATTCCTCGCTACGAAGCTGCAGCCATCAGACTGCATATCTTCAAGCAGGAATGTAGAGCTTTTTAATGATTCTGTTCACGGCACGGATAGACTAAAGGGGCTGGCACGTGTGAGGTAATTATTTTACAGACATTAGCATCATAACAGTGCGCGCGAAGCACAGCGTTACGCATTATAATCCCTTGTTATACTATAAATCAGGTGAAACGACCATTACGTCAATGTTCTTTCGAAATACCAATCGAATATATACCATAAGGTAAAGTTGTCACCGTGCCGGTCACCGTAGCCGAGCGGTCTAAGGCATGTACTGTCTTCGCTCGCTTGGAAACCGGGATCGTGGGTTCGAATCCCACTCAGGGCATGGATGTTTAGTTTGTGTGTGTGCGTTTTTCTGTGCTTGTGTACAGGTAGAAGCCTTGCGACGAGCTGATCACCCGCCCAAGGAGTCCTACCGAATGTACGTACAAGATCTAGAAAAACCGAAGTGAACGGAGAAGTTCATGGAGGTAGGCCTAGGCCCACTGGGGCTGTAGTGCCAAGAAAAAAAAATTTTCCCCGTTCTTAACTAATTAAACACTACGCTATAAAGGCGAATGGGGGAGTGGATGTACATATCTACATTTTCTTGACCTCGGACCTAGTTGGAGGTGACTGGTCAGCTGCACGCCCCGGCCGCTATACCCCCGGGGAAAGAGCCCAAGGTAGCCATTGTATAAGAGGTTGGGTGGACTCCAGAACCGGTCCTGCACGACGTGGAGAAGTGAAAATTCTTGACTCTACGGGGGCTCGAACTCCGACCTCTCGGTCATCCAGCCCGTTGCCAGTCGCTATACCGACTGCGCTATCCTGGCTCGCCTTCTATTTTAGAAGCGTCCAGTTTTTGAATGTGGGTTTTAGGGGGAAAAAATTAGAAAGGCGCACATTTCTCGAATTTAAGACGCACCTCAATTTTTCAACGGGAAAAAATGTGTAGAATGTGCGCCTTGTATTCGAAGTAATACGGTACGTGTTCGTCATAAATGACCATCTTCAAGGAGGATACCAAATATTACATGAAACTTTACACAATTTACATATAAGAATAAAAAGTTTAATATGTCTAAGTCATACAATTTTCATGAAAAGTTAAAACTAATAGAATATTAGATTCCACTCATGTGAATCGTTGTTGAATACAACCTTCTTGCTAATTGGTGCGTCGTACAACAATGTGTATTGCTGTTTCGTGATCATACATTGCGGTGTCAACACGGTGATGTTGTGCGCCATCATTTTGTGGTTCTTCCGTGATGAAGCAGTCCAGTACTTCAAGAGAGCCCAATAAATCGGCCATTATGTGTAGGCCCTGCAATTCAGATGTTCCTGTAGGGCTGCATCACCAAAGCTCACTATACATGTATACACACCGTTTCACCTTTCCCCGTTGACTTCAGATACAGAACTGGATAACAACAACAGCAATTTCTATTCCAGTCCCATCCAAGCCGCCAGGCATGGCAATAAACTAACTTCACGGAGTAGAAACAGCTGATCAACAAGTCAAGTCAAGTTTATCTGAAGAACCGTCCAGCAGCGATAGCTCAGTCGATATAGGGTCTAGGCAACGAGCTGGACGACCGAGGAGTTAGGGTTTCATTTCCATGAGGAGCAAGGTTTACTCTCCACAGTGTCCAGACCGTCTCTGGGGTTCAGCCAGCCTACTATCCAGCGGGTAACGCTGGCTGTTTCGCTGACCAGCCACCTCCATCTTGTGCCGGGGTTAAGAACGGTGGAGCAATAACTCCGATCCCCCAAAGTCTTCATGGAGTGGTACTTAATTAAGTCTAGGGACTTTGTATTCCACAGTGTTACGCTATAGGCACCTCTACAAAACTGAGGCACAGAAAATTTTGAAAATTATGTCAGGTAATAAATAAAATACGTAAATTATCATGGGGTATTCTGAATAATTTGAGGCAAGTTGTGGCTTTCTCTTTCTCTCTCTTCCCATCCCTCTCTCGTCAGTTTACAATCTTCTGACTATCTTAGAGGCAAGTGCAAAAAAAAAAAACTCTGTTTTACTAGAGCCTAAGTTACCGGCATCCGTTCCGAACGAAAACAGCATACTAAAAGCAGTCTTACATGAACATTTCTACGGTGTCCCATACAATAATCACAAACACACGAGTTCTCCTTTACCTGCTCAACATTTAGATACTGATGTAGTAATCAGTATTTAATTAACCAGTTAACAGAAAACGAATAAGGTTAAAACTCCAATCCTGAAATTTCTTTCCGTGCTATACTAAAAATATGGAAAGAAGACCCATTACCTACTACACATCTCCCTGCAGCTGTTACGTTTCACCATCCAGCGTACTTCCCTGTATTTCCCTCCACTCGTCTAGATATCCCAAAGCAGTGATGCCACGTGATAACCGTCGTTGCCAATCATTGCTTTGGGCTGGGTGACACACGTCAGAAATAGCCTGAAGGGAAGCAGACGGGGACAGCTTCAAGCGCCATCATCCCCACCATCTATTGGACTGCCTTCCGTGGTATCACTATAGGCAGTGTACGCGAGGCAATTATATACGACGTTGGAAGAAGAACCAGGTGGAACATGAACAAAAGCAAGGAAGCAGGGTATGGTTATGTTCATGCATAAGGAACGGTCTCAGGTTGCTCTGGATATTTTAACGCCATTATTTTCCCCCTTCACACGAATCAGTTATAGTGAAATGGGCTCGCAGATGATTATTAAGGAAGCTCCATTAACTGCAACGTTTTATGGTATAACAGAGTGATTATGTATGTTGGTGTGTGAATGAAGAGCTCGCTCCCTACCCCAAAATACTTTGTTAACCATTCGACTCCGGATACACAAAAATCTCCGTGGTCTGCAGTCCGCAAGCGAACTATACCGACCGAGCGCTCGCCGCTTGTCGCCGAAGTTAGTGCCAACTTTTGCGGATAGAGTGTGTCACGTGGTTAGCGCAACGGATCCCTACGGCCGTTAATCTCGGTTTTCTAGACCGGAGCCGCTACTTTTCGATTCAAGTAGCTCCTCAATTATCCCCACGAGGCTCAGTAGACCCCTTTCCAGTCCCACTACTTCTCAGAAAATCTGGTAGCGACGGGACGAACCCGGGACCTTTGGATCTGTATCCAGGAACTCTTGACAACTAGAACATAGAGGCGGTCCATCCGGATATACATTAATATAAAAATTCTACCAAGGTCACTCTTTCGTGGCAATATAGAAACGTTTGATTAGAGATTTTGTCTACATAATACAGTTACATATCAAAGAATGGTTAAGAAAGACATGCGTTCTGGCATGAACCGGAAGTTTCCATGCACGTGGTTTGGGTATTCGATATGACTAGCTGATTCTTGGATTATTTAACTATGCTTCTTCAACTACACAGGATATGTAGCAATCAAAGAAATGTGAAATATCAGGAAGGCCGAATGGATAAGGATTTAAAAGGAAACGTTTCCACTCACCACCACTCATCATCTACAAGGATTAGTCTCTCTATATTGTTTCGACTTCATTCGAAATGGCTCTTCCATATGTTGTTTGGTCTACCTCTTTTTCTTTTTTTGTTCTTACCTGTCGGTGTATACTAGAAAATCGTTTAGGAAAACCTGCTTTCATTCATTTTTTCCAGGCAGTGGAATCAATTCATTTAATATTCAACTATATTTCCTAGGATATTGACTACATTCACGTCTTATCTGTTTAGTTTCAAAGATGGCCTGCTTTCCTATAACCAGCAACAGTCCCTAGGAATGCCATTTCAAATGCTTCGCAGTTCGGTGTTTAGTTGGCGTCCAACACTCCGATCTATACAGCTATGTGCTACAACCATTGCTGCAAACAGATTTCAGGAACAGTCTATTCTTACTCAGCTGTACTAGGCCCATTTGAAGGTGCTCTCTCCGAAGAAAATAAGTACTACAGAACTGACTTCCCTTCAATTTCCAGTCTACAGTGTTACCGCCAACCCACCCCTGCTTCCTTCTATCTGATCAGTTAGTGTAATTTCTACACTTAACTTTCTGTAGGAATATAAAGGCACAGCATTCTCACTTCCAGCGTGGAAGAGTGATAGGAGGGAACTGCTGGTGTAGAGGGCAGCTGATGAATCTACAAGAATGTAGATATTCTACAGCCAGGAAAGGCTTATTTGTGTGGTGGATGGGGACAATCGATAGGAGCGCAACGGGATGCCTATGCAACATTCTACGTCAATTTCTATTCAAGTGGCTTATTATAATCTGTGTACAGATATAAAGACAGACGGGATATCGGGGGCCGTCGTCGTCAGCTGTTTCAATGAGGTCCGACAGTAACTGAACCAGCATTTCTGCAACATACATCTCGCGGCAAGAGAGGGAGCAGATATAGCACGTAAGCCAACAGCTTAATAGCGCCATTACACCATATTTATGACGTACATCGGAATATAACAACGTATAGTCTACACTGGACCCCGCTGTAGTGGCGCCCCATACCTGAATTATCTACGTGAAAAAACGTCGTATATCACAGAAACTTTCATCTGCCTCTACAGAGGTATGAAAATGTTCCCCATACACATATCTTGAGAGCTATGTGATAAAGGATTTCAGTAGATATGGGACTGGAAACGCCCATCACCGGCTGCGCGGTCTAAGGCATGAACTGTCTTCACCCGCTCAAACACTGGGATCGTGGTTTCGAATCCCACTTGAGGCATGGATGTTGGTGTGCGTTTATTCTGTTTCTGTTCTGTGTGCAGATCGGCGTTGCGACTGGCTGACTCACATTAAGAGTTCTACTGACTGCAAAAGAAAAATTAAGAAACTGAAAAATCGGCCAAGGTCCAAAAAAGGGCAGTAGAAGCCATAGGAAGATGGGACTGGATTTAGATTGGGGAGGAGGGAGAGTTGGGTCAAATATCCCTCTCAAACGTTCGCGATAACACGAGAAAACGGCGAGCAAGTTCTTCCTGATTTTACCCAGTCTCGCCGGACACCATGATAATACATTCAAACACGTCCTTGTAAATAATTACCCATTCACCATTAATAATCATATTTCCGTCTCATTCCACTCTACACAGCCTTTGTAGATGAAACAGCGCCGTTGAAGCAAACTGATAACGACAGGTCACATGTATGTCTTTATCACCATTTATTTTGCTTCCTTCAATCCTGCTACTTTGCTTCGCGATGCGCTTTGGCCTCCTCCGTTCTGGGTCCATTCTGAAAGAGCCGCTGTGTTCTGGAAGCGGCAGGACTCCTTAGATGATCAAACACTGGATAACAGCGCAACACAGTCCAGCGAAGGACAACACACGATATCATACTGTCACGTGTTCGGGTGACTATTGACGGGGTTTGGATTGGCGAATGGATTTACTGACCGCTTATACATACGACTCTGAACTACATGCAATTACAGCGCCACAGCCGATCTCCACAGCCTGCTGTCTTCACCAGCCGTTCCCTGGCAACTGCTTCTAACAGTGAAGATTCTTCGGCTTCACGCCCTAAAGTCCTCTCTTCACATACTCCTGTACATAACTGACTAAGCTCTAACCTTGTCTCGTGTTTAAAACATCTCGGCACGGACCACATAGAAAACATAGCTCTTCTATTGTTGCTTTCTTGTCTGCTGCTGTGGGAACGTGTTAACCACGCAGTTGCCCAGAAATGGAACTGGTATATCCGCCCATCTCACGGTCGTTGCACAGCAACGACTGTACACGCTACAATATAACACAGGACAACACACGCAAACACACTACGCGGTGTAGCACTAGACAACACAAGACAGCACAGGGCTCAGCAGACCAGCACACTGAAGCACATTAACACAGGCAACACAGATCAACACATTACAGCGCAGAATAGTACATTTTTCTCTCTCCTTTTGCTCCCACTTTGGGCATGGGGCTGATTTCTCAGTTTCATGACCATTTTACAGACGGTAGAACTCCTTGCACGGGTGATCAGCTCGTCGTATGGCCTCTACTTAACACAGAATAAACGCATACACATACCAAACATCCATGCCTTGTGTGGAATTCGAACCTTCGATTCCGGCTTCCGAGCGAGCGAAGACAGTACATGTCTTGGGCCGTATAGCTACCGTGACCGGCAGAATTGCACACTGCCAGTATGAATTCCTCCTTCCTCAATATAATTACTAGTTCAGAACGATTCTTCTAACTGGGCGCAATACAATTTATGGTTGCAAATGGCAGCTTCCGAACGAGGAGGACCGTCGTGTGTTGAACGGTTTCTGTGATGCCGTAAAAGCCCCAACTATCTGTTTGCCTGTCCTGTATAAACCACATTGAGAACATTACCTAGAAGCGGCGTTATGCCCCTCTTCCAATAACGTCTTCAATTATTCTAGTGTTAAAATAATGTTCGGTAGAGTTAGGGTGGCCAATGGAATATAAAGGGATTGTTATCAATGGAAGCGATGCGTACAATGTGAATACGAGTCTAACACGGCCGACAGTAAGAACCCTTTTGCGGATTAAGTGGAGGGTGTATCATGCTGCAACCCTCCTGCAGAGTAAACCCGCCAAATGTGAATCGAGTCCTCATATGGGCCCCGGGTAAAACTCCCTTCATCTGCGCTTGCGCTATCCGGTTCTTCAGAAAACATGTCCCAATTAAGCCTACCTTGTAAGCTAGGTTGGTTCTAGAATTTAAAGCGTGACTTGGACAAGGTATTTTGTGAATTGTTGGTTCTAAAGTTTTCTAGGGAATCTTCCAACCTAATATAACAACCTGGTGGTAATACGTGTTTATACACGAGAATTCTGTACATACTTTATGCAACTGATATGTTTCCTCGTGTGTGTTAATTCATGTGTCTTTATTACAGACCTCCAAACGTATACAATATCCGAAATACCTTCTGAAATATCCTGTGATATCCAAATACAGGCCAACCTATATACTAGGAAGTACATTTCGTCTTCGCATTGTTTATTTTGAAATAATAAATTAAGTTTAAGGCTGGCAAAAATCCATACGTCAGTACTGACGGTGTCAACAGCTTGCGAGCCAAGTATGGCTCTCGGGATTTTTCGTTGTGGCTCATTTGTAGCGAAAACGCCTAATATTATTAATTACACTGAAAATGAATGGTTACAATTATGATTAGAAGACATGTATCTGATAATACCGCCACGCGATCGAATGACTATAGGTGGGTTTGGATTGGTGACCGGACTTACTGGACTAAACAACTAGTGACTACACTTGATAAGACACAAAGACTAGTATTCTCGGTTACGGTCTTTACTGCTTTGCTTGGTAACGTCGTCCAACAGTGGACGTTCCTCTGCTTCCGGACTCACGTCCTCGCAGGCTGTCGGCTATCTCACACCAACTACCTACTCTTCTAACTGCAGTCTCAGACTGCCTCAGGGTCAGAATTACGTTACGACTGACGGTTTACCGTCAAACAGTTCGTCTTGGCGACAAGCCCCTTGAGAGTCACGACCAGTAATTTGATTTTTCCAACTGAACACTTGCGGTTATAGTCCGTATGTAACATCTTCTCTGAAGGGAGGAAGGGTCTGTCGTTTACAACTGCTGCTCGTCCTCGCCAGCGCAGTCAATCGCAGACTTTGCTGTCTCAGTTTCGAGACTCCCCCAACGTGGAGGGGACCGTCCCCGTATTTATATTCTCCAGGAACAGGGTGGCCAAGTTATAGTTCCAGGTATTCAGTTCCATTTTCGTCGCCCCCTTCGACTCACAGGGCTACGGTGGAGGTATTCGATCCCACCTCCATACGGAAGCACGGACCTGACAGAAAACAGTTTCCAACAATTCTTACATTGTTGTATGACGTCGCCATGGGCGCGGGCTGCACAGAAAACACAGTTCCTCTGATACGTCTGCCATCGTTGTTACACTGATGAGTTTAGTGTGGCGTTACCTAGTAACGGCTCTCTTTTCAGTTGCAACGCTATAATATTAAAGATTAGCGTAACGGTCACAAGAAATTAACCAAAGATCCATATTAGGACCATATGGTTTCCAACAAGGGTCACGTTCACCTTTAAATTTATAATTTTCTCTGCACTATTTCTTTAATTACACAAAATCCTTAAGGTTCACTTTACTGACTAAATAACAGACAGTTCAATGAATCCCTTTAATGAGTATAAGAACATCACAAACTGAAGGCAAATCTTCTTACAGTAAACAGGCCCATATTTGATGCGTTTCACCTACTTCATGACACGACACTATACTGTCACGTAGTATGTGTGACCATAGACGGGGTTTGGATTGGTGAATACATTTATTAACGACTTACAAGTTGTAACTATAAATAACTGTAACACAATCGCTATTTCCACACTTCGCAGTTCACCAGAGTACACAGTCTACTGTGTTCTCAGCCTGTTATTAGATGTTTCCTGGTAACGGCTGCAACAATGGCTCTTCCTCTGCCTCCGGCTCAAGCCCTCTCTTCACAGACTCCTGTACAGAACTGAACAAAGTAATAACCTTCTCCCTTTTATAACTTCTCGGTACAGATAATGTAGAAAGCGCCCTGTGATCGACCCAGCCTCTAACAGAAATGAGTACCAGGAATCTTCCTGGGATGAAAGGAGCGTCCGGCGAGTAAGGATAACAACCTCAACGCCACCTCTAGAAAATGTGGCAGCTTGGACGTCTCATAACCTTATGAGCCTTCACGGACTATTAGAGGAATGACTTAACGTACTCAGCAATTCCATACACAGCTTTCATCTGCTTCCACATTTAACTTTACATAGTGGCCGCGCCATAGCTCAAGCGGTTAGTCGTTGGCTTCCCACCGCGGCGGCCTGGGTTCGATCCCGGGTCTGGTCAAGTGGGATTTGTGGTGGACAAAGTGGGGCTGGGGCAGGTTCTCTCAGAGTACTTCGGTTTCCCCTGCCAATATTCATTCCACCAACTGCTCCACAATCACCCTCACCTATCACCTGGGGTTTGTACAATAGGCCAGAAGTGGCCGCAGTACAAGGGGCTTTGTCCCACCCCACTAGCAATAAAAAAAACAATACCTTTATATATCTAGTCCTTTGATGTCGTCATCTCAATTACTTAGAATTATCCTATATTATTTTTGCAAAATTAAAGATTTCCGCTAAAATTCTGTAGGCATTTCTCATCTCCTCCATGCGTACCATGTCCTGCAATTTCATATTTCTTGACTGCATCGTCCTAATAGTATTTGTATGAACTGTGAGAGTCTCCCTGGCTCCCTCACGACCAAGCCCAAAATAATAAATGATATGCTGTACAATTCAGTCTGCTGTCAGTCCTAATACTGAGGCTGCGGGAGCATAAAGCAATGAAAGTAAAGTAAAGTAAAATACTGACTTCTAAGATATAGTCAGTAACTAGCGCTTCCTTTTAATACAATATTTATTTACCCATACGCCTATACATAAAGATATTTCTTTTTAATTCGCTTAGTGGGGGGTGGAGTCCAACTGGGTCCACTAGGCACGGCGGCCACTGATTAGCCTATTGTAGCCTACCCCGGGTGATTATGTTGATGGAGAATTTGGTGGAATGAAGATTGGCAGGGGAAACCGAAGTCCTCGGAGAAAACCCGTAACAGCGCCACTTTTCCACCACAAATCCCACTTAACCGGACCCGGGATCGAACCCGGGCAGCCGCGGTGGGAAGCCAGTGCCTAACCGCTTGAGCTATGGCGCGGCCTAGGTAAAGATATAGTTGTCCCTGTTCTTAACTAGTTAACCATTACGCCATGAAGTGGTGCGGAGCAGTGGATGTAAGCCTATATCTCCTTAAAAAGGAAATTTCTGTTATTTACTGTTTTATCTACCCCCACCAACTGCCTTGAAACCTGAATATGAATGCCGTGCCATCTGAAGTCATTTCCCTTTCATAACTTCTAGTTTACTACTAACAATACATCAGCATAACATCCATGCATATTAATCAAGTTGCAGAAACACCTGTGTCATTCAACGCATGGTAATACACAAACGATACAAGAACTTCTTGAAACATATCTGTAATATAGTGTACATCACGCAGTGATATAACAAAGTAGCGGAAAGGAGTTCTATTTCCGTCTTCAAGTGGGCAGAATATGTTCTCCTGGGCCCCTAGATCGGGCTCAAGGATCACAAGTGTAGCAATTTCTTCATAACCTGTTCGCCTGTAGATGAAATTAAACCAATTTCCGAAACGTTGTGATATTATATGGGAAACATCAAAGATGTAAAAAGTCCAAAGGAGCTTTAATCGCGACGTCGCACAGTCGCCAAATAGCTTTAAACTTCGGTTAAATTATAGGTCTACTGATTGTTCGCATAGCAAACAAGTTGAATAGAAAATATAAAGATTGAACTTCAGCATAACTCCCATTTTTATTGGACAGTCTCAGCTGCTAACGGTTTCACATCATTAACTATAAATATGTGAATAACAAAAAAATAAAATCCGTGATTTTAGTCTGCGAGCGAACTATAACGACCGATTGACTGCCGCTTGTCGGCGAAGTTAGGTGTCTAGTGGTCAGAGTTCCTGGCTACAGATCCAGAGATCCGGGTTCGACTCCCGGCACTACCAGATTTTCTGACAAGTAGTGGGTCTGGAAGGGGGTCCATTCAGCCTCGTGAGGATAACTGAGGAGCTATTTCAAGGAAATAGCGGCTCCGGTCTAGTAAACCGAAATTAAAGGCCGTGGGGATTAGTTGCGCTGACCATGCGACACCCTCTATCCGCTAAACTTGGAATAAATATGTAAATCGATAAATAAATACAAATCGACATGTTCCCCGCATACACAGTGACTGCAACTCGGTTCCCTTGAATTATGGTACACGCCCAACCCCATGGGACCAGACTGGAGCCCGACTAGACAATTTTTCGAACCCCAAGTAATCAATATTTTACGGTACCAAAACATGCAAGCCGCGAAAGTTCAGTCGATATAGCGATGGGTTATGGGCTGGACGTCTGCTGTTCGATTCCCAATAGATGCAAGAGTTTTCTGTACTCCACAGCGTCCACACCGTCTCTGAGGCCCATCCAACCTCGTATCCAATGGAGTAAAGCGGCCGGAGAGAGAAGCTGGCTGCTCATCTCCATCTAGTGCAGAGGTCAAAAATGGTGGAGCTATATCTCTACTTCCCTACATGTCTTCATGGAACAGTGCTTAATTAAGCACAGGGACAACTTCACTATATTACAAAACCGAAATAGACCACATTAATGGTAAACAACAAAAGTACACAGCAAAACGCAAATATCCTTCCTCTATGACCTCCGTGCCGCGATTGGCAGGACGCAAACCACTAAACCATGGACACCCTGCGGCGGTGAAGGGAAGTGTCCGCCAGGCAAAGCCAACTGCTGCCGAAACCATAGAACGCTGGATTTGAGAGGACAAACACGTACAGTGCCGTTGCAATTTATGCGAATTTGAAATACCGTGATAAAGAAAATATTAATAAAGTCTGAAATAATGCGAATAAATTCGGCAAGAATCACGTATGTGTTTCAAACCTTGCCTTGAATTATGCGAGGTCTTGAGGAACGCATCCCTCGCATAAAATGCGACAGCACTGTAGAGTGTTTATACTGTCATGACCCGGTTTACGGAGCCTCGTTTGTGAGAAAAGGTTTCCCAGCATGGATATGAGGTTGGTGTTTGTATAGAAACGGCTTTAAGAGGTACATCCAACCCTTACATTTCACTTAACGCATACTAACAGCTAAAATCCATCCATATTTCTGCTTAAGACGACTTTACTCGCGTGTGTCGTTCACCACGTAATGTTTATCTGCATATTTAGCCCTGAGGGTTCACACTTTTGCACCAAGCCACCTCGTACAGCAAGCTGAGAAGCTACTCTTAACTACTTTGCATGTGATGACGAAGTTGGTTAGTAGAGTCGGAAACTACGACTATGCGGAGTGCGGTATCATGTTAATAACACATCCTCACAAGCCATCACACTGCCCCTTATCTCCGCAACATAGCGCACCCGACATACAGCCCTGGCTGTAACACTAGAACAAAGTTAAAAAGAAACTTATGTAGCTGTAAAGGACTATACAAATAAACACAAGTCCCATAAAAAGTTTTTTATTTCTTTCGAAACGAAACATGGCCTATTATGCAAACACGCATACAGCCTACTGTTATATTCCTCTTTCACTAGACCACTACTGGACTTTTACACGAAGGGAAACCGTCAGAGGTATTTAGATGCTTATCGACCATGCCACTGCTCAGCAAAATGGGGCGCCATTCAAATATTCTTAACTAACGTTCTACTGATCACGATATTAGAGCATCTAAAACAATTGAATCGTGGGCTCAAACGTCGTTCAGGTCACAGATATTTGCTCTAACTTTCCTGCATTTTATTTTATTTTTTCCCTTGGCACTATAGCCCCAGTGGGCCTAGGCCTACCTCCATGAAACTCTCCGTTCACTTCGGTTTTTTTACATCTTAGACATACGGAAGGAACTCCTTGGGCGGGTGATCAGCTCGTAGCAAGGCCTCTACCTGTATACAAACACAGAAAAACGCACACAAACATCCATGCCCTGAGTGGAATTCGAACCCACGATCCCTGCTTCTGAGCGAGTGCACGCCTTAGACCGCTCGGCTACCGTGACCGGCCCTGCATTTTATTAGCACAGAAAATCTCTTGTGCTAGTTTGATCCTTAAAACCAAGGATTCTTACACTCGCAAGAATACGGTTGGAAACCATGGGCATCAATCTTACGGTAGTTTCCAATAATAATAATAATAATAATGATATACCTTATTTCGAAATGCAGAGATTAAAATGTGAAAACAAAGACAATACTTTCCGAGATACAAAGGCACATAAGCACAAAAACAGTGATATAAAATGAAACTATAGAACAAGTTAAGAATTCAATTACGTGGGGTGCAATTATATTTATTGAAATAGGGATAAGTAGATTAATACAAATCCAGTGAACGGTAGAACAGATGGAACGCCGAGGAACAGATGTAGAATAATTTTGCATAAAATAATGATAAGGCCTATTCTCTCAAGCAATTAAGTGAAGATCTGGAAATAACAGAATACAATACATGTACTGAAGCTTCTGAAATGTGGATAACAAGAGAGCAGCAGGAGTTGCGGTACCGCTATAAAAAGAGGCGTAATGATGCTAGAAAGAAATTGTAATTCAACGACTGACCTGTGACAACCGGAATAAATGCTTGGGACATTATGAGTTACACCGCAAAGAGACATCGCATCATAAAGACAGTTCTGAAGTACAGTCCAAGAAGAAAGAGGAATGCTGGGAGACCTATAAAAAAAGGAAACTTTAGTGGGTCGGGTGAGGCCAGAACATCATCCCAATAATTATGATATATATGTACGATTAACGCGATGATAATGATGACAAAGATGATGATGAAATACATAGCCTAATAAAATCATATACAGCATGATTCTCTAGCTAGGCAACACAAATATTCCTCAATAACTTTTTAACTGTTCAATAGTGAACTTCATTTCAGTATAAACGTCGACCGCCTATCGACATCTCTAACACAGACTGACTATTAATGCGACTTACTGCAGTGACAACATCAGACCATCTGACAGCGCGCGTTTATAAGCTCTAATGACTCATTCTGCTATCGGCAGTTACAGCAGCAATCTGGGAGGAATACTGTGTCCGCTATGCGCTGCCGCCAGGTTTCCTCGATCGTTGAACGTCCTGTATTTCCTTGTATGGAAGGGTAATCGGCGTTCTAATTCCCTACAGTCCATGTTCCAATATTCATTACTCGTTTACTTCGAGTCTGTCGTTCTCAATTAAACTGTTATGTTTTACGCCCTCTAATTCAGAGTTTAGATGAATTTAATATCGATTTTAATATTATTCTCCCATCTAAGTATGGGAACCCAAAGTATTCGCTTTCCTTCATGCTTTCCAATTAAGATTTTGCATTATTGCTCTTCCTTTCAATGCTTACTATAAGCCCCCAGCGTCTACAACTGTTTAACACAACACTACTGCGCATAAATCCTATCAGTAATAAATATACTTCGCCGATCACAGCGGCCGCGCGGTCTAAGGCATGAACTGTCTTCGCCCGCTGAAACACTGGGATCGTGGGTTCGGATCCCACTCAATACATGGATTTCTATGTGCATTTATTCTGTGTTTGTGATGTTCTGTGTGTAGGTAGCGGCCTTGCGACGGGCTGATCCCCCGTCCAAGGTGTACTAACGACTGCATAAGATTACGAAATTGAAAAGCAGCAAAGGCCCAACAAAGGGTTGCAGAGCCATGGATAATAAATACACTTGCTTATAACACGTTTGCCGTCGATAAGTGCCAAACTACGTCTAAAACAGAGACCAGCCTTCTATCATGCAGCTCTATAGTTGTTCTCTGTGAGGAAATGAAGAACAACTTTACTCAAACCACCATTAAACACTGCAAGAATATCTGTAGTAATTCCAGCAACCAATAAATGCAACTTACAGCATACTCCACTTCAGTATTGCGTGAAGACAATCAACTGCGTTATGCGGTAGTTTGTTATACAGAAGGTTGGAAACATCCCATTAAGAAGACAGTTTCGGTGTGATATGCAACTTCCGTTTCTCTCGTCCCTCTGAAGGTAAAGCCGAATATAGGGTAGTCTACATCTTCCTCTGCGTTAATCTCGAGTTTTCACTGCAGTTAATATTTCCATGACCGCCTCTGTGGCCTAGTGGTCAGTGTTTCTGGCTACAGATCCAGAGGTCCGGATTCGATTCCGGGCGCTACCAGGTTTTCTGAGAAGTAGTGGGTCTGAAACGGGGTCCACTGAGCCTCGTGAGGATACTTGAGGAGCTATTTCAAGCAAATAGCGGCTCCGGTCTATAAAACCGAGATAAACGGCCGTGTGGATTCGTTGCGCTGACCACGCGACACCCTCTATCCGCAAAAGTTGGCACTAACTTCACCGACAAGCGGCGGTCGCTCGGTCGGTATAGTTCACTTGCGGACTAAGATCACGGAGGGTTTTTTTTTAATATATATTTCAATACCTCATCCTGACCCCGTGTGACCCCTACACCAATCCCACACGTTCAGAACATTCACTGCGGTTCCCAGGGATGAAAAATCTATCGATTGACAACAAAACAAAATGTCAGAATCTAGAAACACTCTAAAGATACCTTCTTGTAAATACAGTGTCTATATTATGCGTTAAAGTGGAAATAAATTCTTTGTATTTTCGTTCCTTCCCAATAATTCCTGTGATTTAATAGCTACTGTCACCTGTAAATGACGTATGGCTAGAGAATACAAACACACTTACACAGCACCTTTCTTCCGTTAGGATGTCTACAAAAGGCGTCACGTGCTTTTGTTCGTACAGCAGATGGACTTTTAATTTGGTTATGCCACAAATGTCAAAGCCGATCACAGTGGCCGCGCGGTCTAATGCATGAACCATCTTCGCCCGCTCCAACACTGGGATTGTGGGTTCGAACCCCATTCGAGGCATGGATGTCTGTGTGCGTTTATTTTGTTTGTATTGTTCTGTGCGTAGGTAGCGGCCTTGCGACGGGCTGATACTCCGTCCATGGAGTCCTGCCTACTGAGAAAGTGGCCAAGGTTCACAAGGGCTGTAGAGCCCAAATATCAGAAGTGAAAGCAATGACTTGTAAAATAATGGATTCGACTTCGGCTCCGGAATGGAAATGTTCGTGTTCTATTTCAAAATACTATCGCAACATCTAACTGGACAGAGATAGCAGAACCAAATGCGATTTGTAGACCAGCCAGGACTCGACAAAAAACTTTTACCCAGAGCTCTACGGGAAAAAAAAATCTGTACTTAAGTAAGGTCCTCGTCATGAAGANTCATAAGTGCATGCATATATTTATAGTTTTTAGGTCATAAAAATCCGGGCCCTAGAGGTGAGTCGTCACCTTCACGCCCCAGCCGCTTTACCCTGGGAGAAAGAGCCCCAGGGATCCCTTATATAGGAGGCTAGATGGGACCAAGAGACGATCGGACCGCTGCCGAGAAAAGAAAAAACATCATGCCGTTGCCGGGAAGTGAACCTCAGCCTTCCAGATGTTGACTGAGCTATCCTGGCTCCGGATTAACGGTTCCAAGGGCATACAAGTGATATCTCAATCTATAGAGGAGCACCATTTGAAAAAGAGCACAATGGCCACACTGAACACAGAAAGTACACAGATAAATAAATATTTTAGTGTCAATAAATTAAGATGCGCTTGTGCCGCCTCTCTTCTCTATCCTACCCCCCCTCCCCAGCTCCCTCAGTACTAGGGAGGGTGGGTGGGAGGGAGACAGGGGAGAGAACTGAAAGGCAATATACCATACCGTCTGTTTTCACGACTAGGATGGGGGTAAATACTTTATGGTCAATAAATTCAGTGAACTGAAATGCAGCAGAGGTGGGAAGGGTGAGGACACACATACAAACAAACAGGACTTACAGCTCGTAACTAGTTTCGCCCCTTCTTGTGTGATCACCTTGGTCTGTAACCTCTCTAACATCTTGTTTCTGAGAAGGTGGAGCAAGATGTAACGAAGAGGAAGTGGTAAAGACAAATGGAGAATTGATGTAAGACCAGACGCAGAACTACTTCAGCGGTCCGAGGTCGATTTAGTGGTCCCTTGTATCAGCGTTCAGCTCTGTACGCCTCCAAACACTACTGGCAGATAATGACGTCAGTGAGTGGCACCTCTAACATCACTGGCAGCATGGCCAGCTGAACGACTATCAGTTTCTGAAGAAAGACTACTCAATAGACTTGTTACATCTAAATTGACTAAATGCATGGGTTTAAGGTAGTGGCACGCGGTAGCGTAGTTCGTTGAGGCACTATGCCTCAAGCCGAAAGGTCGCGGGTTCGAGTTCCGATGAGGTGGTCTTCTTAATTTGACCTAATCCTTCCAACAGAACTATGGCCTTGGGGTCGACTCAGCCTCTAACAGAAATGAGTAGTAGGAATCTTCCTGAGAGGTAAAGGGCGGCAGGCGCGTAAGGCTGACAACCTTCCCGCCATCTGTGAGCCGTCTGTCTAGATAATGTGGTAACCTAAACGTCTCACAACCCTATTGACCTCCATGGCTTGTTACAGGGACAGCTTGACGTTTAAGGTAAAAGTTGTCCCTGAACTTAAGCAAGCATGAAGCAATAAAGACGTATAGGGAAGTGGAGGTATAGGTCCACATTCTTTAACCTCGGCGCTAGGTTGAGATGAATGGTCAACTTCACGCTCCGGCCACTTTACCCCCGGGGTTAGAAGACTAGGTGAACCTCAGAGGCGGCCTGGACGCTGTGGAAAAAAAGAAAGATCTCTTGTCCCTGCCAGGAATCGAACCCCATTCGTCTAGTCGCTGCACCGACTGAACTATCCCGGTTCCTTGAGGAAGTAAAAGAACAGTCACACGCAAAAATTTTTAACAAGGAAGGCGCCGGAAAGCGTCACGTCACAACCACACATGAAGTAGCAAAATGCTGGGTTAAGAAAGGCCGGATTTGTATACGTTTTACGTGACACTTAACTCCGTCCAGTCATCCGCAATATAAACTATGAAACATGACCACGGCATTCAGCGATTCGAGTATAGGGCACATTAAACAGAAAAATTATGTCCTGTTAGAAGTGAGCTATGACTGTAGGGACATTTCCACAGGAATAGCCTCCAAACACGGATAAACGCCACTGCTTTAAGATACCTACCAGCTCCTGAATAAATTACATCATGGCTACCAACTTCAAACCCGCGAGCAGTTGAACTGTACCTTACGTACCAATCCGAGGGCCGAATTATATTATATTATTTCGAATATAACGATATTCAGATAGGCCCACACGAAGTTCATTCACACAGATATGAAGCATAAAAACATTTATGTTTCTCGATCAATGATGCTTAAAATTCAGTAGCTAAATTTTACAGATCTTACCGATACTATATAGAAATATGTTGATGAAATATGACAATTTGCTAAACAACGGCTAGGTAAACACTTCCTAAAAGCCAAAACAGCAGCAGAAGCGGAAGTAATATTGCTAGGCAACGGCTAGATAAATACAGCTCAACAATACCTCAAATGTTGTTTGTTCATTCGTTGCCGCGTGAATCTGTTTACCGAGTCGTTACGTAGCGATGAACGTCTACTCTGGTTCCGCTATTCCGGCTTTCAGGCGTCATGTCACAATACATATCCCCGCTGAGTCACAAGGAGCTGCGATAGCTCAACGGCACTTTCTGCACGTTTCGTCCGAATGCCGCTGATGATGATGACGTCGACGACGACGGAGAAAGCGAGTGGCCCGAAGAGAGCCGTCGCCTGTCGTCGAGTGTATTCAGCTACGGACATAGGAAGCGAAGTGTGATATGCTGTGCCAAGACCAGACTGACTTTTATCACGTGTATCTCTTCGCTTTCCTGACTCTAAATTTAAATTGACCCCAGCATATGTCCTCCGCCTTATCCCCTTCAATCGACACCTTTAGGAATAAAGAACACGGACCGGGTTCCAGGGTCTGCTGTGATTGACTTGCCAACATGATAATAAACTTCGGGCCCCATAAGAGACGGATTTCTTTTTTCAAACTCAGTGACTGCAAGACTCCCAACAGAGCTATTCATACAGCAAAGTCAGCCTCCCATTCGTCTCAATTCTCCTTTTCCGTAGTTTTCGCTTTATTCTTGCATGCAGCGGACAAGATACACACACTGAATATAGAGCATGCATTATTCCGTCCCTGACTTCTGAAACAAATGAACGGATTTCTATTACCTCCGTGGTCTTTAGTCCGCAAGCGAACTATACCGACCGAGCGACCACCGCAGGTGATTCCTGTGTGCCTGAATCTCCTGTTAATAAAATCAGCCTGGCCGGCAGAGCAACTATCAAGCTAACAGACAAACTGATCTCTCTTCATGTTAAAAAAAAAAAAGTAAAAGGTAAATTTGTCCCTGTACTTAACTAATTAAGCACTAAGCCATGATGGAGTATGGGGGAGTGGATGTATAGATCCAAGGTTTCATGACCTCGGCATTAGCTGAAGGTGAGTGGTCAGCTTCACTCCCCGGCCGCTTTATCCCCGGGGGAAGAGCCCCGGTACCCATTGAATAGGAGGCTGGGTGGCCCCAGAGCCGGTCTGAACGACGTGGAGAAGATAAACTTCTTGACCCTACCGGGACTCGAAATCCGACTCCTCCGTCGTCCACCCCGTAGCCAGTCGCTATACCGGCTCCTCCTCTTTATGTACGCATTTCAAATTTTGTCTGCAATTTCTTCGAAAAAATACCAACCCTTCCTTAAGGTCATAGAACTGAAAAGATAAAACGGTGACCGGACAACATAAATATCTTCTTAATATCTGTCTGGCAACAGTAACCTAATTAGACAACGAAAGTAATTTGGTGTTCGAGGAGTAATTCATTCTGGGACATGACACCGTGTAGTCTGGTAGAATGTAGAATAATCTTCCACCAGATTACATGGCGTCACATCACAGAAGACAGCAATCTTTGGAGCTCCTGCCGTGAGATCCTCAAATCTTGCATATCTACAATTTATGTTAAGAAGAGTTCTGTCTTCTGGGATATAACGCCGTGTAGGCCGTTGACAGTCAACCGACGTTTGGGAAGAACATGTCACCTCCATCTTCAGGCTCGAAGGATAAGCCAAATATAAACCATCAAGCTTAACGTTGGTTTCTTCTTTGGCTTATTCTTCTACCGTGAAGATGGAGGTGACATGTTCTTCCGAAACGTCGGTTGACTGCCAACGGCCTACACGGTGTTATATCCCAGAAGACAGAACTCTTCATAGTCACCGCTGTGAGAACCTCAACTCCTACAGTTTTATGTTGCGAATCAAAAGCAGGGAGGTGGTTAGAACAACAGGTCTGATAAATTTCCGGAAACAAAAATCCCATAAATAGATCATAAAGTTGTATAATTTTACCACTGATCCCTTCCGTCCTCTCCTGTAAATGGAAATGCTTAAAGAAAATAATCGCCACGTATAAGGGTGGAAGCATGGGTAAATGACATACTAAACACGGCTTTATGCATCACTCAAACAATACAAAGACAGGGACAACCAAGGCACGCAAACCAAACTGTCAGCCCGTCATATTTCAGTACCCCTCCTTTTTCCAGGCTTTATCTCGTAATGAATAACTCAGAGTGGAAGAGAGGGTTGGAGTGTTACAAGTGTTGACAGGGTTTCATTCTCATATCCTCCCGGCAGGAGGGAGGGAGTTGTCAACGTTATCACCTATAGGCACCGCCAACCTTCATGTGAAGTTTATCTCACAATGGAAATTAGGGTCCGGAGAGGGGGGGAGTGTGGGGGTGGACAGGAGAGAAGTAAAGGCTAGCGAACTTGACCTGCAGCTGTTACATAAACACTCATATCTCGGAACTGTACTAAAGCTGTGATCCTCACTGTCATGCGCCATCTGGCTCGGGGGAGGGTGAACACGCTAGAGAAAACGATAGCTTTATCAGCTGGTTAAATGATTTTCTTGTCGGTTTGTTAGCAGATCATTTAGCAATTGACTGGTTAGATCATTTCTTAAATTAAGATCGGAAAGTCTGTCACGATTATTACAAATATTATGCATTATGTCCTGTCTTTATCTAAAAACACCGTCCTCTTTAGCTCTATCGATTGGAACCAACTGAGTAGGTTTTTACCTGAAGACGGAGACAGGATCCAGTCTCCGAAACGTTAGGTTCTGAAAAATAAAGAGGACGGTGTTTTAGATAAAGACAGGACGATGGATAATGTCCAGAAACATACTATTTGTACATTTCTTAAATTGTTGATCAGTCATTTGATTTGTTGATTGGTTATTTGGTTAGTTCATTAACTGGTTTATTAATTAGTCGATTTAGTGGTTGTCACTTGGCTGACTGCTGGTCACGGTAGCCGAGCGGTCTAAGGCATGTACTGTCTTCGCTCGCTTGGAAACCGGGATCGTGGGTTCGAATCCCACTCACGGCATGGATGTTTAGTTTGTGTGTGTGCGTTTTTGTGTGTTTGTGTACAGGTAGAGGCCTTGCGACGAGCTGATCACCCGCCCAAGGAGTCCTACCGAATGTGTAAGATCTAGAAAAACCGAAGTGAACAGAGAAGTTCATGGAGGTAGGCCTAGGCCCACTGGGACTGTAGTGCCAAGGGGGGAAAAAAAAAAACTTGGCTGATTAGTTCACTCATTAACTGGTTAGTTGGTCCATCGAGTGACTGATCAACTACTACGTTGTTTTCCGACTAGCTGCGTTGTTGTTTGATTGTTTGGTTACGTGTCCGGCTGTTGGTTATTCGATTGGTCCGATGCGAGGCAGGTATACGACCCGCGCACCTAGCCAAGCAGTCACACCAAACTCCCAGTCTCAAAACGTTACTCCCCGAACATATACCCTTCTTGCGCACAAATGTGGGTTCGATCGCGGTATTCATAGTTTTTCAGCATTAACGCGACCGATGGGTTACTTCAGTTCACTAAGTGACCCGGCGGACGCAGCCTCGGGCGTCGTAAGCTGCAGACATCTCCAGTCCAGCGCTCCGTCTGGCCACTGCCGACTGCAGGACCAGCATTCTGCTCAGCCACAGCTGTAACCCTTCCATTGATTTCCACTAATTATCTATGAGAGGGTCTCGACAGAGAGACGGTTTGGAAAGGGGTTAAACTGGACGCGGGAGTCCCTCACTACCCATCCCACCCAGAGCATTAGAGATGAATACAGGACTCTGGGGGGTGGAGTCTAGCTAGGTCCACTCGGTACGGCGGCCACTGACTGGCCTATTGTAGCCTGCCCCGGGTGATTATGATGATGGGGAATTTGGCAGAATAAAGATTGGCAGGGGAAACCGAAATACTCGGAGGAAACCCGCCCCAGCGCCACTTTGTCCACCACAGATCCCACTTGACCATGCCCGGGATCGAACCCGGGCCGCTGCGATGAGAAGCCAGCGACTAACCGCTTGAGCTATTGCGTGGCCCTGAATACAGAGTTACAAAGTGGCTAAGTACGCAAACGAGACAGCTATAAAAAGCGTAAATAACTGAACAGTAGTCAAGATGAGTTAACACAACGCCGATGGCAATACTGGTCCTAAAGGAACATAACAAGAGTGAGACGGTTCGGTCTCTGAGGAATGAAAGACGGAGTTTGTTGTGGCTCAGTAATTTCTCTGAAAAAGGCAATATAATCTGCCGAATGACGTGGACATGCAGTATGAAAGTTACGGGGTTAAACAAGCATCTATAACGAATATAGCACGAAGTTCTGGGAAGGACAAATCGCCTGCATTCCTTTGATATGACGCGGACTGCACACAAAACGATTGAATTGGGGGGGGCAGCTGATCTCATAAGTCTCCCATTTGTTTTATTAAGAAAAGTAGGCTGAAAAACGGCCGAAATTTCTCTCGTACTGGCGTATGTTTATTTTCTTGCCTACGATTTCGTTCATCCCTCATTATTGCAATTCTGAAGAGCCCTGTCTTCGCTCTTCCCGAAGAGTGACTTGGTTGACGACAGTTTCCTTTCCAAGGCAGGTACTGGCTGAAGATATCCGACGATGAGCTTGTTACATGTGACAGAGGGGGCTCATCTATCATACAGAGTCCAACTGCATTCACTAACTGAGCTAATTACAAGCACACACAGGATCTTCAGTGTATGAGTGTTATTCAGCTGGCTAAGAAAACTCCCGGGTTCTATGGAATCCAAAGGAACACCAAGGCATTCATAAAAGCCCGCTGTTACACAACTGTATAACTGAATATGATACCAGCCTGGCTCCGGACGTAAAGCTTCCTACTTGTATCTCGGGGGCGCTTAGTTCGAATCTCTCTGGGACATCGGTGGTGTTTCTCAGCAATTTCATGCACATGATTGAAGTCTGCCACATTTTCAGAGGAACTATTACCTATCTCCATTTCTATTATTATTAGTATTGATATTATTACATTAAGAACTTAATTTACGTGTAACTCGTTTATTATTATATTAATGAGGAACTTCATAACGCGTACTCTTCTCCAAGTACAATTAGAATGATCAAGTCAAGGAGAATGAGATGGACAGGGAATATAGCACAAATGGGGGAGAGGAGAAATGCATATAACAGGATATTGGTGGGAAAGCCATAAGGAAAGAGACCACTGGGAAGAGCAAGGCGTAGGTGGGTGGACAATATTAAAATGGATCTCAGATAGGATAGATGGTATAGATTGGATTGATCTGGCTCAGGACAGGGACCGATGGAGGGCTCTTATAAACACGGTAATGAATCTTCGGGTTCCAAAAAATGTTGGAAAGTTCTTGAGTAGCTGTACAATTGACAGCTTCTCAAGAAGATCTCAGCTCCATGACTGAGTGAGTATTATTACATTTGCATGTATGTAGTTACAGCAATGAAAATACTATTTTCATTCTTAAGAAGAAATTGCTAAGAAATGACAAACATCAAAACTAGACTGACTCAAGGGTGTTGGGAAGTAGCACCTAACTCCACGGAGTACAGACCTTCTTCAGAACTTCACAGTCCCTCAGTTGGTCTAAGAAATTCGTTACTCTTCAAGAAACACGGAGATTTATTACCGAGTACACAAGAGCTAACCATTATAATCCATTTCACACCCTCATACCATATTTCTCTTAAATCCGTTTTAATATTATTGCGCCGCAAATGATCTGTTACCTCCAGGTTTACCGATTAATATATTTCGTAAGCGTAGATTAACTGTGAGTTATTTTGCATCTGGTCAGTCTATAGCGTGGAAAGTTAACGTAATATCACGGTATTTGCTTAGAGGAACTGAAGAAGAAAATTAAAAATCTCCGTCAGATAAACCGATGTACCTTTCAAGATATTAACTGCATATCTCTGTAAAACAAGTTTCTCCCGACGTTTATATTTCTGTCACGGGAACAATACTTGTCGATGCACACAAAATAACAATTGTCATTTTACGTAATATCACATTAGGGCTACTGACCTACAATAACGCCTTATGCCGCTTTACCACCAAATCGAAGGCTCTGTTCTGTACCTCACTCATTGGCAATCACACGGACGGGCCCGCATACTATCGAGTTTCGCAAGCGCCAATATCCTAGTTACATACCTTTCGTCGGGGGGTGAGAATTACCGCACTTAATGTAAGCCTCGTGTGACCCCCTCCGGCATCAGGTCCAATGTAGGGATCCCAACTTCGAGATAACCAAATCCTACCTACCGGCCGTCATCGTCGCTCTAATTTCATGACGCTTTTGGAATAGGAGTGCACTTAGGAACTGCGGTCTGGGAACATGGTCATGTTGAGCTCCCCCCAAGGCAAGTAAAACCGTATTCCAGCCAGTGTTAATCGCTGGTTCTCGCAGCGGCAACGTCTGCACACACGAACCTACGCTTACAGGTGCGCCTCTGTCACCACCTAAGTCTTCAACCAAGTGATAAATTTCTATGAAATTTGGTACGAATATCATTCGACTACACGCCCCAAACTCACTTTACTTCTATATCCGTACCACATGGGAGGGCCATAACTCGGGCCCGGGATTTGTGGGGAACAAAGTGGCGCTGGCGCAGGTTTCCCTTGCCAAACTTCATTCCACCTATTGCTCCACAATCACCATCATCTACCATGTGCAGCTGGTACAATAGGCCAGTAGTGGCCGCAGCACTAATTTAAACACCGTCCTCGTGCGCTTATTGTATCGTGATGAGGGCTCCTCCAATGAGAGATCCTCTTCAACCATCCAGTAGATCTGCTGGCCATAATTTCTTTAGCTTTCTTCGTTGATGTTCTTCCAGTAGGGGCTGCAGTAATGTATTGCTATGGTGTCCTAGTTTATCGTGATGTTTTATGCTTTTTTCTTGGATGACTTCTTTGATGAACAGTACATTGAGATGGTCATGTAGGGCCTGATTAGTCACATACCAAGGTGGATTTGTGATCATCCGCAGTAGTCTAAGTATACGAACCAATTTATTGAAGAATTATTTCAACTTATTAATCGACGGAGCCATCTTAGCGATTAATCGAGTAAACAATTATGAATCTCAACCGACAAATCGGACAGAATGACTTGCCTTTAACAAGCACTCTCGGCAGCAGAAACATATCTTGCACAGGAAGACGATAAGCAAGAAGCAATTACACTGTTCAGTTCATATTTCGACTCACCCTGTATCATAAAATGAACGTCGACAGAACAAAGCTCTGTTGGTGATATCATCAAACGGCTGGCTACCATGTTGGATTACATTACTGTAACAGATAAGGGCCTGCAAACGGTCCCCTATTATAATACTCTCGGTAGCCTATCAAATCCAACCCCAATAAGGAATACGAGAGCCTGGCACGTTAGGCAACCCACTGTTGTCCCTTTCAATATAAGCCCGCACTCGTGGTAGCCTGGAATGGATACAAAGTCGAACAGAGCGGCGGTGAGTGAGGACCTACTTTGTCTGTACACCGCTTCTGTGATCTAGTGGTCAGAGTTTCCGGCTACAGATCCAGAGGTCCTGGGTTCGATTCCTGGCGCTACCAGATTTTCTGAGAAGTAGTGGATCTGGAACGGGGTACCCTCAGCCTCGTGAGAATAACTGAGGAGATATTTCAAAGAAATAGCGGCTCCGGTCTAGAAAACCGAGATTAACGGCAGTGGGGAACCGTTGCGCTCACCACGCGACCTCTATCCGCTAAAGTTGGCACTAACTTCGTCCACATGCGGCAGTCGCTCGATCGGTATAGTTCGCTTGCGGACTACGGGCCACGGAGTTTGTTTTGTTTGTTGTTTGTTGCGTTTCCAACAGGGGACTTAAGCGGAAGAGTCGTACAATCTCAGCGTCTAGTCAGGCCAACCCACAACGCCGAGGCACTGCAGGACTGCTTCTATGAATAATCACTATGTGGAGCAGGGATAGCTCAGTAAGTATATCGACGTGCTAGGGACTGCACAACTGGGGTTCGAATCCCGGCACGAGCAAGAGATCTTTCTGCATTCCACAGCGTCCAGACCAGCTCTGGGGCACACTCAGTCCCATATACAATGGGTACCGTGGACTCTTTCCTGGATGGTTAAGGCAGCCGAGGCGTGAAGTTGACCATTTGCTTCCATCTAGTGCCGACGTCAAGAATGGTGGAACTATACCTCCACTTCCACATACGTCTTCTTGGCATGATGCTTGATTAAGCACAACGTCATGAAGACGTATGGGTGTTGGAGGTAAAGCCCCACCATTCTTGACGTCGGCTTTCGCTGAAGGTGAGTGGTCAGCTTCACGCTTCAGTTTCTTCGTGTTGCATAATGCAAAGGAGATAAAACAGAGATGTTTTTGTTGTGTCCAGTACGCAATATGGGAACAGTAAGACGATTTTGCAGGACACTTCAGCGTTACTGCCGACTAAGCCGCGTATGCATCATGCTGTCCACATACAGGGGTCACGGTTGCGGAACCCGCTGCGCACATGTATATATTCATTCATTCATTCATCAGTAATCTGTCAGATGACAGGTCCACAGCCTCTTCCAAAACAGTTTCTCCACTAAATGCGATCTTCTGTTTTTGGAAAGAGACTATCCAGGAAAAGTGATAATGTGGTAGTTTTTCCATTTGCTTTCCACATCGCAGTACAACAGCCGTTCAAACCACTCTGGTCACGCCTGTTGCTATACGAACTTGAACCATCTCGAGCATCATTTTCTCTGTGCTTCAAGTCGCCGCTGATGACGCTGCTTCCGGCATCAGTTTTCGGTGTCTCTCTTCGTCTGATGCCTACCCTTTGACCTGTCCAGCAAGGGAGGCCCTGCCAGTAGCTACGCTACCGCTGGTATAGCTCTCAGGGTCCTTGGCATACTCAAACACCCTCACCACGATAAGGTGGAGACACCAACGAGGGGATTTATATATATCCGCCTGTAAAAGCAAAACAGATAAAGCTATCCCTGTAACAGGCCGTGAAGGCCCATAGAGTTGTGAGGCGTCGAGGCTCCCACATTTTCTAGAAAATCGGCTCACAGGTGGAGGTGAGGTTGTTAGCACACAGCGACGGCCTCCCTTTATCCTCAGGAAGATTCCTGGTACTCATTTCTGTTAGCGTTTGAGTGGATCCCAGGGCCACAGTGCGGCTGGACGGAGGAGGCCAACTGAAAAATCAAATGACCTCATCGGAAATTTAACCCGCGACCTTCCGACTTGTAGCACAGTGCCTCAACAAACTACGACAGACCTTAAAATGGGATTGATTTCTGTAATAAGGAAACCCACAATAATCTGTATGAAGAGAGTGGAAAGGGCCATTAGCGTCAAGAATTTGAAGCTAAGAAAGTGGAAATGGGACTATAAGCGTGGATAAAGTGCATTAAATTATAGACGCCGAGTAAGAGGCGCCTGGTACGCCCAACGAAATGCGCTGAAGAATGGAGCCGACACAGGCAATGCTGACACATACATGAAGTGAAGCATAAAAAATAAAAGTGCAATATCTAAAACACTTCGCTGAGAATTGTGCGATAGTACATATGCAAGTAATATCATTTTATGATGAACTGATCCAATACATTTACTCAGTTCAAACATGACTGGCAATCCCTTCGTACGTATCTAGAATTCTATTCCGAAAAGCATACATTAACTTTCAACCGTTTCTTCTTATAAGGAAGCAGTTTTTCTTCTTGCAGGGCACACAATTCTAGTTCAAGGTTTCCATTCTTGACTAAAGTTTACAGTAACAGAAGACAACATTAATAAAAAAGTTAAAGCTCTCCCTGTAACAGGCCGTGAAGGCCCATAAGGTTGTGAGACGTCAAGGCTCCCACATTTCCTGGACACTCGGCTCACAGATGGAAGTCGGTTTGTGAGCCTTACGCGCCGGCCGCCCTTTACACCGAGGAAGATTCCTGGTACTCATTTCTGTTAGAAGCTGAGTCGACCACAGGGCCATAGTGCGACTGGAAAAATTAGACCAATCGAAAAATCCAATGACCTCATTGGAATCGAACCCGCGACCTACCGACTTGTAGCATAGTGTGTAAACCAACTACGCTACCCCGTGCCTCCCACAATATTAACATTAGAAAAAAAAAAGGACAAGAAATCTGCATTCAAGTACAAAATTTCAGTTGAAATCTGGGGCATGTTTCAATGAGTAACGGCTGTACTTACTTACGATGGTGTTGAAATCCACTTCCGAACGAACTCCCCCTGGGCAGAATATCGCCCTCTCTTCTCGCGTTGAGGCCTACAGAAAATGAAAAAAGGGGCGATTCAAGAGGCTCTAGACCCACTCCAGCAGTTCACTGAATGGCAGTTGATGTCACATTTCAAGGCGATTGATAGGGACAGAGCACGTATCAGATGGACGGGGCCCCTTTACACTGCAGCGCTATTCCCAGCTGCATTACACAAGTAGGGAGAAATTAATGGTAGTGCACTGACGCTTACATTTACCGGGGTGAAGATGGAACTTACGGTCGATCACAGCTCAATATGAACTCTTGAAATAGAGTTGATTTTGTCAAGAAACAAAGCATGACCACGAGGAATAAGAAATGCATACAAATCTTGCTTCGGGACACGCGTTAGCGTAGCGATTTGAGGCACTACGCTACAATTCCGAAGATCGCGGGTACGAGTCCCATGAAGTGGATTCTTTTCAACTGACCTAATCCTTCCATCCGTACTATGGCCCTGGGGTCGACTCAGCCTCTAATAGAAATGAGTACCAGGAATCTTCCTGGGGGTAAAGGACGGCCGGCGCGTAAGGCTGACGACCTCACCGCCATCTGTGAGCCGACCGTCTAGAGAAAATGTGGGAGCAACGGCGTCCCTTAGAAAACTTATTCGTGATGGTTGAGATTAAAAGATAATATTAAAAAAAATGTGGGAAGAACTACTAGCCGGTCGGTCGGTTAAATTGCTGCTAGCCTTCGCTAGCACAGTCATTTCTTGCGTAAGTCTCCTCGAGATCCATGACCAAGACTTTTATTCTCTCCTAGACATGTACGTGTTTCGAAACGGGGCCTCCTCTTCTTCGAAGGAGGGGTCGGTCTTTCTGTGTAGACCCTACGTCTGTTGCGCCGAAGTTTCCGCAGGAGTATATCCGCGCTGTCACGGCGTCTACGTCACTACGGACTCTGCATCCTTTGTCACTGCACTATACTAAGTAACATTTATGCAAGATATACAGAGGTTCTGTATCCTTGCAGGCTTGTGCAGCAGGTTATGCCTTAACTTATGTACGTAACTACTCTGAAACTGGAGTTAGGCAGGTGAACGGTCGTGGGCCTGACCGCAGGTAAGTTCAGGCCTCTTGTACTTCCTATGCCTGACTTATCCAGTATCACGTAAATTTGGATTTACACGGTTTAGGATTACTTCTGCCTGTGTCGTGCATAATTTAGTTATATACTCATACATGTAAGAAATTTTTAAAACCATATGCAATGTATTCGTTGTCGCGGGAACATGTTTATCGAGCCGTTGCCAACTAATGGCTTTCTCTTCTGGCTCCATTGTTCCTGCTTTCAGCAGTTAGGGGGGAACACACAAACACACAGATAGCAATGTGATCTCATGAGCCTCAAAAGCCTAAGAAATTCGGGGAAGGGGATACACAGACAGCAAGGTGATCTCATAAGCCTCAAAAAACTAGGAAATTCGGGGAAGGGGTTACAGACAGCAAGGTGAGTTCACAGGGCTTTTATTTTTTTTTTAATATAACGGAAACCCGTTATAGACGAAGAGAGACACCAAAAACCAAAAACTGATGCCGGAAGCAGCGTCATCAGCAGCGACTTGAAGCACAGAACAAATGATGCTCGAGATGGTTCAAGTTCGTATAGCAACAGGCGTGACCAGAGTGGTTTGAACGGCTGTTGTACTGCGATGTGGAAAGCAAATGGAAAAACTACCACATTATCACTTTTCCTGGATAGTCTCTTTCCAAAAACAGAAGATCACATTAAGTGGAGGAACTGTTTTGGAAGAGACTGTGGACCTGTCATCTGACAGTTACTGATCAATCAATCAATAACGGAAGTTGGCTAAACAGGAATCGTAAGAGGACAGACTGTAAGGATGTGAACCCAACTGAATATAGAATAAAGGAATTGGTTTGTGGTGACGGTTGAACGCCTACATATTTCATAACAGGAGGAAATTCCCTTCCTGCGTGCTTTATTGCTTATTGACTGCTCAGGGAATAATCCATCTTAGGGAACTGAAATGGCCGCGCCATAGCTCAAGCTGTTAGTCGCTGTCTTCCCACTGCGGCGGCCCGGGTTCGAGCCCGTGTCTGGTCAAGTGGGATTTGTGGTGGACAAAGTGGCGCTGGGGCAGGTTTTCTCCGAGTACTTAGGTTTCCCCTGCCAATCTTCATTCCACCAAATTCTCCATCATCATAATCACGCGGGGCAGGTACAATAGGCCGATAAGTGGCCGACGTGTCGAGTGGGCCCAGCTTGACTCCACCCCCCACCCCCCACCACTATACGAACAGGCAACCGGAACTTATTCGTTAAGTTGAAGAGGGTAAGCACTGAATACTGGCTCACAATCACAAATGTTTTCATTATGTGTTCTTTGTACTAAATGCTTAAAAACAATTTATAACAAGGAAACAGTGGTTTCATCTCGACAGATGTCCTTAAATCTGGTCTTCGCAGAATCCTCAACTGAAAAATGTCGTGCCGATTTAATTAGGCGCGAAACGTGCGAATGATAAACATTATTTTGCATGAAATCCAAATTCAACTCCCTACACTTTCTCAAACACGGCTCAATCTACAAACCGCAACAAGATCTGAAGCTTGTAAACATTTCAGAAATTTTAAATAAAATTAAAAAAAAAGACAGGCTTATAATAAATAAGCAATTAAAGGGTTCAGTGCACAAAAGATGTGGCTCCACTTTAACAAACGATTGAAACAAAACAAAACACGTGTATAAACAGTCATTTAAAATCACATCACGGGTTGGCGCCATTTTAGCTGCAATATTTTTAACAAACCAGTTGAGTCACGCCTCTCTTCCACCAACACACTGGGGCGAATATACACGTAACAACGTAAAACCAAATTCCTGGCCAGGACTGGGGCCGCCCCGATTTGGCATCGCACCCTTCAATTTGTCTATGTGCAGTATCTCTATATTTACTCGTACGAGTACAGTGCTATTAGCTAGTAACAGAAGATTTATATCCCTAATAAATGAACATCAAGGCCAGTGATGTATCGCAAAGAATGAGTCTGGAAAAATATGTACTCCACTGAAACACGCCCTTCCACGCGTTACTACTGGGACAAACATTAAAACGTCAGAACTGTTTGAGAACGGAACCTGATAAATGTTTGGGCTGGCAAGTTTATACTGTCATTTGTTCCGGTAAATACAACTGCTGGCACTGGCAACATCCACAGCCTATATCATAATCGTGATGACATAAGTAATGATGATATTTTGGGGAGATATTATTTCTGAAGAATAAAATTAATTGAAAGAAGTTCTGGGAAGAACTACTTGGCTACTTTTCATAAAGCACGGACCGCAGAGAAAACGACGCCTTCAACAATTATTCTATTGCTGCGTGTGTCTTCGTTGCAGCGGTAAAGTTTTTACTGAGCCGTTGCCTAGCAACACACACAAACACACAAACTTACCGGAGGCATTTACCAAGTTTCATAAAGACTGGTATAGGCAGCACTCACTCGCGGAGCAGAGCCTTTCCCCAGAAGCCGCCAAGTGTTCAGCTTTTCAAGAACTACCCAGAATTTTATGGAACCAGAAGGTTCATTACGGTGTTCAAAAGACCCCTTCAT
>NW_019744109.1:253649-270936 GCF_002891405.2 Cryptotermes secundus
AAAAAAGTAAAGCTATCCCTGTAACAGGCCGTGAAAGCCCATAGGGTTGTGAGACGTCGAGGTTCCCACATTATCTAGACAAGCGGCTCAGAGATGGCAGTAAGGCTGTCAGCCTGACGCGCCGCCCGCGCTTTACTCCCCAGGAAAATCATTTAATTAATTCCTGGTACCCATTTCTGTTAGAGGCTGAGTAAACCCCAGGGCCTAGTGCGGCCGGAAGGAATAGGTCAATTGAAAAAAACCACTGACCTCATCGGGACTTGAACCCCCGACCTTCCGGCTTGTAGCATAGTAGAGTGGCGTTGAATAAATACTAAATAGCAATGATTTATTTTCAGCTCCTTCTTGTACTTAAAGCAGATTTTAATAGCTAAGATATAACAGAATATTAAGAATATATTCTTCTAGACAAAAAGACAAACTCCGTGGGTTTAGTCCGCAAGTGAACTATTCTGACCGAGCTACCGCCGCTTGTCGGCGAAGTGAGTGCCAACTTTTGCGGATAGAGGGTGTCGCGTGGCCACGTAAACGAATCCCAACCGCCGTTAATTTCGGTTTTCTAGACCGGATTCTTCTGCTAGATTACCTTATTTAAATTATTTCCAAAGTACGTGTGTGAAACACGCAGTTTTGTTTCTAAAGTCAAGTTGCACTACGAGCACGTGTCGTGCTTTCACTTTAGAAGTAAGATTTCTTACNNNAGAGGGTGGGGGGGGGGGACAACAGGCGAGAAAATTGACCATTTGGTCAAACTGCCTCAACTTTGAAGCTCCGTCCAGTTTTTCAATGTCCCTTTATGTCCTAGCCTTTCCAGCGATGAACTGCGCCAGGGAAGAAATTCGCCGACTTGGAACGTGCCGTAGGGGCATGGCATTTACCCATACATCTTCTTTACAGGAAATTCAATTCAGTTGCGTCCCGTTAATGTGAAATTCTAAACGAGCCTAAGGGAGAATAAGCCTGTATACGTGAAGAAGGAATAGGGTTGAGACCACACAGGCCTTATCTCCCTGTTTTTAGCCTCATTCCTTCATTATGTAACAGACCGTGAAGGCCCATTGGGCTGTAAGACGTCGAGGATCACGTTTTCTACAAAACAGGCTCATAGATGGCAGTGAGGTTGCTAGTCTTACGCACAGGCCGCCCTTTACTCCATCAGGAATATTCCTGGTACTCATTTCTCTTAGAGGCTGAGTCGACCGAAGGGACACATTGCGGCTCGAAGAATTAGGTCAAGTGAAAAATCCAATGGCCCCATCAGGAATCGAACCCGCGACTTTCCGGCTTACAGCATAATGCCTCAAACCATTACGCTACCGCGTGTCCCAGCCCACTTTCCTTATTTTAAAAAGTGAAAGTAGGTTTATGCTATTTCCATGCTGTCTGTGTGTATGTGAATCCCCTCCCATTAAAATTTCAATGCGTGAACCAATCTTTAAGAAACTTGGTATGAATATCATGCCACCTGTACCCATTTCAACGGTGTACTTAATAAATCTCTTCCACCAGTCTGTGTGTCTGTATGTTTATTCCCTTTCAGTTGCTATGCAACGGCTCCGTAAACATGCTCCAGCGGCAACGAATACATGCAACAATAAAACTGTTGGGCGCATGTGTCTGTCTGTTTATCCCCCTGTTTCTTGTAACCACTAAGTAAACACGTTGCCGCAGCAAAGTATCGTTGGAGGCATCGTTTTTCTTTGCGGTCCGTGTTGTCATAGGAAAGAAGGTGATTAATTATTCCAAGATCTTGTTTTCAACTATACGCGAATCATAATGTAAATTAATTGGACTTAATTCAAGCAAACTTTTCCCCCTTAAACACATCTGCAGAATTGATTGTGACAAACTGCATGGAACAGATTCCTTCTTGAGGATCTTATGGTCGCTTATCTAGTCAATAAATCCCCTACCTTTTGTGGAAGCTACGATTCAAGGTCATATTCAATACAACCTGAGACCACGAGTTCCACTATTTTTCTGTGATAGCTATGGATAAAGTAGTCAATTATAACACACAGACGCGATTTGTAAATTTGAACGTCACAGGGGAATTTATTATGCACACAGACCGGAGACTGGGCATGTAAACTACCTGGCAGAATAGAAGTACAAACTTCTGACACTACACAGCGGAAAGTGACTATGGAAATGTAAGAAACGGAAAGAATAAAAGAACATAAAAGGAGAAAAAGTAAAATGTGAAGTTGTCCCTGTGTTTAAATAATTGAGCACTACGCCATGAAGGCGTATATAGAACTGGAGGTATACCCCCACCATTCTTGACCCACGCACGATGTATAGGTGAGTGGTTAGCTTAACGACCCAATCTTTTTAGCCTTCCCCCCCCCCTGGGGGAAAAGAGCCCCCGTACCCATTGGATAGGAGGAAGCACGCGGTAGCGTAGTTGGTTCAGGCACTATACTACAAGCCGTAAGGTCGCGATGAGGTCATTGGTTTTTTTCAATTGACCTAATCCTTCCATCCGCACTATGGCCCTGGGATCGACTCAGCCTCTAACAGAAATGAGTACCAGGAATTAATTAAGTAATTTTCCTGGGGAGTAAAGCGCGGCCGGCGCGTAGGGCTGACAACCTTACCGCCATCTTTGAGCCGACTGTCTAGATAGTGTGGGACCCTCAACGTCTCAGAACCCTATGGGCCTTCACGGCCTGGTACGGGGATAGCTTTACTTTACTTACACATTGGATAGGAGGTTTGGTGGGCCCTAGAACCGGTTTGGACATTGCAAGTAGACATTGCCCCTTCCGAGAATGTAACCCGGCCGTCGAGTCCGTAGCCCGTCCTTTTACAGACTGAACTAAAGGAAACGGAAATAGGAAACACGTAAGTAAACAGGGATGACAATAAACATATTATTGATAAAAAGTAAGTGTACAGAATTTAGAAAGGATAAATAAAAAAAAACTTGGTGTCTCCACCTTATCGTGGTGAGGGGGTTTGAGTATGCCAAGGACCCTGAGAGCTATACCAGCGGTAGCGTAGCTACTGGCAGGGCCTCCCTTGCTGGACAGGTCAAAGGGTAGGCATCAGACGAAGAGAGACACCAAAAACTGATGCCGGAAGCAGCGTCATCAGCAGCGACTTGAAGCACAGAGAAAATGATGCTCGAGATGGTTCAAGTTCGTATAGCAACAGGCGTGACCAGAGTGGTTTGAACGGCTGTTGTACTGCGATGTGGAAAGCAAATGGAAAAACTACCACATTATCACTTTTCCTGGATAGTCTCTTTCCAAAAACAGAAGATCGCATTAAGTGGAGAAACTGTTTTGGAAGAGACTGTGGACCTGTCGTCTGACAGATTACTGATGATGATGAAATAAGGCTATCAGGTTATCTTTAAAGGATTTTAAAAGTTGCATAAACTCTTTATAGTAGGGACAAGATAAGCGCTAGTTCTCTTAACGGACTTTTTCTTTCCTTTGGCGCTACAGCTCCAATTTGGGCCTTGGCGTACCTCCATGAGACTCTCTGTTTCACTTCGGTTTACTAGATCTTAGACATTCGGTAGGGCTCTTTGGGCAGGTGATCAGCTCGTCGCAAGGCTTACCTGTACAGAAACACAGGAAAACGCACACACAGTAGTTCATACAGGAAATCTTCTTGGTCTTTCTTCCTATTTGCCTCCATTTCTTCTTTGTCTTTCTTCCTACATTCCTCCATTTCTTCTTTGTCAACCTTCATCTCTTTCATTCTTCCTTGGGAGGCCGGTACTTCTACACTACCGGTTCCTCCTCTGCTTGAAGTCTCTTTTTCCGTTTTGGAGGGGGTCGTCCCCTCCACGAGGTCCAATCCTTCATCAGGTCTTTCGTCGGAAATTTCTTACATCGACGTAACAGCTATTGATGCGTTGTTTGCACTCGCTGACGTCGTTGTTCCTCCTGGACTTCTAGCCGCTGGCTGGTACCAGACCTTGGTGCCAAGTCCTTTCTCCGGTATCCGAAGGTTCCCTGGGGAGTTTCCTTCTTGAAGTCATTTCTCCAACGTCGTGCCATTGTCGCGCGACGGGGTATCTTCCTGCAGATGGCAGCCAACTTTGTCCGGGACGCATGATCTCCTCGGGTCCTAGATTTTCTGAAGATGTTTCTCCGGCGCCATGACACTCTTGCATGGCGGGACACCTTCCTAGAGGCGGCGGCCAACTTATTCTGGGGTCCGCAATTTTCCCGTGTCGGATTCTTCTTATTTCGTCGATTTCGGTCCCTGCACCTTTTCTTCTTCGGTTCTCTGACCGGCATTACTTCGGCGTCTTGTACGGGTACCTCTAGTAGTTCCGCAGCCTCAGGTTTCCTGTGCACTGAAGCCGGCTTTCCATCTTCTGGACGTGCCTCCGTTTCTTGGTAAGCCATCGTCACTCCGACCGGTATCACTATGGGGACCACTTCTTGTTGTTCCGCCTCAGGTTTCATGTCCACTGAGGCCGGTTTTTCCTCTTGCCAAGCATCCATATTGGCTTGCAACCTCTTCTCTCGCATGGCGGCCGTCCTTTCTTGGATGGCTCTCGTTTCTGCTCGGAAGGCTTCTCTTTCTGCGGCCATTTCTTCTCGCCAAGCTTTCGAAACATCCATGCCCTGTGCGGGATTCGAACCCACGGTCCCGGTGTCCGAGCGACCGAAGACAGTGCATGCCTTAGACCGCTCAGCCACCGTGATCGGCAACAGACATTACTCTCTACATATTTGTGAAACTCCACTTCGGGCAGGCTCCTTCCAGTTTTCTTCTTTTCGTGTGTGGCGCTAATTAACGGGGACGGTGAATATATTCACTATGAAACGTTCTGTTATCGAGAAACGGCCAAAGCAAGTGTTACCCTGATACACGAACAGTCCACGTAAAGTAATGGCGATAAAACTGGGAGGGGGGGCATAAAACATGGCTGCAGCACTATTATATAAACCTATTTATGGTTTCATCAACGTTTTGAATGTGAAATTACCTTACAGTGTGTTCTCTATTTATATTCTTAAGTTATCAGAAAACATGCACATACAGTTGGACGCGGTAAACTAAGCTACTAAAAATCTCCCCTTTCTGCATACAACGGAATTCAGTATAATGTTCATAATTCTCCCTCATTTTCAAGCTTCAAAATATGATTAATCAAAATTTATGTGCGTGGTTTGGGGCACATTGGAATGGGCACTGCAACAGCAACCTCCGATACATTATCTATCTACCTATCTATCTTCCTACGCCGGAAGGTCGCGGGTACAATTCCCGGTGAGGTCAACAGATTTTTCAATTGACCTAACACTTGCAGCCATACTATGGCCCTGTGGCTGACTCAGCCTCTAATACAAATTAGTACCAGGCATCTTCCTTCTGTGAGTCGACTGTCTAGAGGATATGGAGCCCTCATCGTCTCACAACCCTATGGACCTCCATGGCATGTTACAGGGATAGCTTTTACCAGCCTACTCACATATCAACTTCTTTAACATCCATTTTAACGTCCTCCTTTCTGAGAAAAATGAAGAGAAGGAAGCAGGCAGGAGCGAAGCTTCATGTATATTTCAGTCAGGTGAGAGGAGCAGGGCAGGCTTATCACACAGCCGGTTCTGACACCGATCCATCACTCCAAGCGCGTGGATGTTCCTCTCCAGCCAGTCATCTCAAATTCACATTTAATCACTGCCTTTTCTCTCATCATCAGTGGCGCTTCCACTGACTTGGTCGAAAAGCCAAAGGAACGGCATGATAAGACCTCAAACAGAAGTCATGAAAACAAAAAGCTCCTTTCCAGACCTCAAACAGAAGTCATTAAAACAAAAGGCTCATTTTCAGACCTCAAACAGAAGTCATGAAAACAAAAAGCTCATTTCCAGACCTCAAACAGAAGTCATGAAAACAAAAAGCTCATTTTCAGACCTCAAACAAAAGTCGTGAAAACAAAAAGCTCCTTTCCAGACCTCAAACAGAAGTCATGAAAACAAAAAGCTCCCTTCCAGACCTCAAACAGAAGTCATTAAAACAAACAGCTCCTTTCCAGACCTCAAACAGAAGTCATGAAAACAAAAAGCTCCCTTCCAGACCTCAAACAGAAGTCATTAAAACAAACAGCTCCTTTCCAGACCTCAAACAGAAGTCATGAAAACAAAAAGCTCCCTTCCAGACCTCAAACAGAAGTCATTAAAACAAACAGCTCCTTTCCAGACCTCAAACAGAAGTCATGAAAACAAAAAGCTCCCTTCCAGACCTCAAACAGAAGTCATTAAAACAAAACGCTCCTTTCCAGACCTCAAACAGAAGTCATTAAAACAAAATGCTCCTTTCCAGACATCAAACAGAAGTCATGAAGACAAACAGTTTATCTGCTGTACGTAATTTTTCTGTTTCATTCCTAATTTAATCCTTCATATCCCTCATCGTCCAGTATAATCATAATAATAAATAACTATATTATCAACACGTGAATGTGCATAACGCTAGCACGCAAGTTTTATAAATGTTTTCTCTCTCTCTCTCGATAAAGTTTACACTTTTACGGCTCTGAATTCCACAGTACAACGGTACAGGCTGTGTGTACATTCTTCTGTCACGGAATAAATCAAGACAGAATGGCATGTCTGCCCGGGTCACTAACTACAATACAAACAGCTGAATTCTAAAAGGGTAAACCAGTCTAATTGAAAGATAGCGGCGCGTGGTTGCCCGAGATAATAATAAAATGAATTAATGAAACGTGTACGTAATTTACGTTGTCACGTGCATGTACTGCGGCTGTTAACTCGGGTTTTTACTTATCTCATTGCGATGGCCGCTGTTTCCTGCAGCGGATGTCGAATTCTCTGATACTTGATTAGGAATGTTTGCATAAGCAATGTAAAAGGACTTATGTAAGGTAAGGTAACGCTATCCCTGTAACAGGCCGTGAAGGCCCATAGGGTTGTGAGGCGTCGAGGCTCCCACACTTTCTCTAGACAGTCGGCTCATAGATGGCGGTGAGGTTAAAAGGATTTATGTATGCCAAAATATTACTTTATTGTCTGAATTGCTTATGCACAATTACTGTGTGCTGTGCTTCCGTTGCCTGTTGTTAAAACTACACATGATTCTAACAAAATGAATAGGCGATGAACTAATCAAAAAATATTGACAGTAACGCGTTAAAAAGAACTCCATTAAAAAGGGACGGAAGAAAATCGTGAACTAATCGGAAGAGCAAACGTGATAATTTAGTTGGCTAAACCATTCACAGATCTCGCGCCGAACTTATGTTACACTGGCCGACATTCCAGTTTCGGATTATAAGAGATCTCGGGTTCGTTTCTTGAATATGACATTGGCTAGTAAGTGATATTTCAGGCTTCTCTCACCCCGTCCAACGAAGTTCTCAGTTGTTACCTCTATACAGGCCACGACCGCTTCCTTCAACGTCCTCACCATATTCACAAAGGTGAGGTATGAAGCTGAGAAAATGTCTTTATTTAAAGTGGAAATAGAACAACTTTGAATCGCATTCCATACTGCCATTTCGTGGTTTCCACAGATTATTAAAAACCGAAATGTCGAGGAAGAACTGCCGTGGCTTATTTTAAGGAAAATCCCAGTGATCGCCTCGGACAGAGGTTGTACTTTTCCGCTCAGAGCTGAATGGTGCCAAGTTTTCGTTGAGTTAGTGTGAATATCTGTGAAAATTAAAGAAGTTTTAAGATCTGTTGATACACCCCCATAATGTGAAATTAACAGAGAGGGGGAATTATGTGGCAATGATGATAACAAATATAGGAATAATATAAAATTTGCTTTTGGTTCTTGGTTGTCGACCACTAAAACTCAAGATCTAATTCAAACCGAAAATAATACATTAGTCGAAATAATATTAAATTTCTACCTCAACAATTTTATGTAATATGATATGCGTAGACTACAATAAACCTTACTTTACCCATTCGCTACTGCGCAAACTCGTATCTCATCGCCATTCAAACACAGACCTGTACAAATCCCACTCAAGGCATGGATGTCTGTGTTTGTGTTGTTATGTGTGTAGGTAGCGGCCTTGCGACGGGCTGATCCCCCGACCAAGGAGCCCTCCCGGCTGTGTACAGGATTAAGAAACTGAAAAAGCGGCCAAGGTCCAAAGGGTTATAAAGCCAGAGAGTGAAAAAAAGAGAGAATATCTGTAATAATGCTGGACAGTCGGATAGACACATTCCTCGTTAACAGGGCTACAAGAATATTAAAACTCAGAAGTGTGGGAAGTGACTAAACTATTCGCTCCTCTCAGAAATATGCAATGGAGAAAACTGAGAGGAATANAACAGGCCACGACCGCTTCCTTCAACGTCCTTACCATATTCACAAAGGTGAGGTATGAGGCTGAGAAAAAGTCTTTATTTAAATTGGAAACAGAACAACTTTGAATCGCATTCCATACTGCCATTTCGTGGTTTCCACAGATTATAAAAAAAACCGAAATGTTGAGGAAGAATTGCCGTAGCTTATTTTAAGGAAAATCCCAGTGATCGCCTCAGACAGAGGTTGTACTTTTCCGTTCAGAGCTGAATGGTGCCAAATTTTCGTTGAGTTATTGTGAATATCTGTGAAAAGTAAAGAAGTTTTCAGATCTGTTGATACACCCCAATAACGTGAAATTAACAGAGAGGGGGAATTATTTGGCAATGATGATAACAAATATGGGAATAATATAAAATTTACTTTTGGTTCTTGGTTGTCGACCACTAAAACTCAAGATCTAATTCAAACCGAAAATAATACATTAGTCGAAACAATATTAAATTTCTACCTCAACAATTTTATGTAATATGATATGCGTAGACTACAATAAACCTTACTTTACCCACTCGCTACTGCGCAAACTCGTATCTCATCGCCATTCAAACACAGACCTGTACAAATCCCACTCAAGGCATGGATGTCTGTGTTTGTGTTGTTATGTGTGTAGGTAGCGGCCTTGCGACGGGCTGATCCCCCGACCAAGGAGCCCTCCCGGCTGTGTACAGGATTAAGAAACTGAAAAAGCGGCCAAGGTCCAAAGGGTTATAAAGCCAGAGAGTGAAAAAAAGAGAGAATATCTGTAATAATGCTGGACAGTCGGATAGACACATTCCTCGTTAACAGGGCTACAAGAATATTAAAACTCAGAAGTGTGGGAAGTGACTAAACTATTCGCTCCTCTCAGAAATATGCAATGGAGAAAACTGAGAGGAATAAGGTCCGAACTCGAAATAAAGATCCCTTTCTTATAGGCTAGGAAACACGTATCTATGCGCATGTGAACGACGTTCGCAGAGCCAGGGAGACTTTATTGCTAAACTCAAAATCGAGTAAACCACCGAAGAGCGTGCAGATAACACAGGTCACTCTATTGGAGTCAGCATATCAATTTACTGTCGTCACGCGTAAATATTACCGAGTCTTGGAGTGTTCATACGTCTCGACTGAATAACAATATCTGCGACAAATATGTTTTACTGCATTGGTAGTAAAAATTTGACGATCACAATGAGAGAAGCGGCGACAGAACTCAGACATACAGTTCCTGGGTCTCCACCATTTTGTTATGGCTCCACCATTTTGTTACGGCTCTTTCCTTCATTAAATTAACCTTTAAAAATGTATTTTATGACAATTTTAAAGGCCATTTAATCTATTTGTTCTCCTGAAAAATATTTTTACGCCTACTTATAGTTTCATGACTGCGGATCCACTATAAAAGATGGCGCTTCTGTGACGCGAACTTACGCGACATGGGTCCGTCAGACAGGAGCGTCTGACTTTCTTACCTGTGGATAAATATTCAGTGCACTTATCTGGCAGTGTCTTTAATGGCTGAGGATATTATAACTGAACAAATTACGTCGCGGTGAATGAATAAAAGAATTTTGTTTAATGTGCAGCCACTGAACATGCTGGTTTCTCGTTCGCAGATATTTCTAACCTTAAGGTGGAAGCATTACGTTACTCCGAAAGGTCGAGTTATACTAGATCTACACGGTGGCACATCCCAGAAGAAGGCATTCTTCATAATTTTGTTTTTGTTTTAGAACTTTACAGTTGTCTGTCTATGGGTTATAGTTGCTGTCCATTCCTAACTATGACTTAGCCATTTGCTGTCCTCACTGGGCCCATAACCTCCATTAACGGTCCAGGCGGCGATGCCTTGTGAAACATCGGATGCCACGCTTGAAAAATTCACATCTTTCGAACTATACGTGAAAAATACTTCTCTGATCGAATGAGAGATAATAATGAGGATCTTTGTCTTTTTTCTAGTTATCCAAACATTTCCGAAAACTTGGGACTTTTCACAGTTACACGGAGTTTCCTCTGGTTGGCTTTGGATGGGTACAGACACTGGTTACGGTAGCAACATATCTAGGTGTAGGTTTTACACGTTCTCACGCAACCCAACACCAACAGAGTAAGATAAATCTAACATTTATGTCGAACACCACAGAGAATATCATACAATTCGGCCGTCATTTAGAATTACACGCATTTGAATGCTTCCATTTAGTTGCCGTTTCTTTCTCGTGTTGCTCATTTCTGACTAATGTTATCACAAAAACATGTAATGAAATAACAAACCATCCAATGAAACAAAGAGAAGACAGCTAGTAGATTATAAAGGTTTCTGACGATGGTGTATAACACTTAGAATTAGTGTTTTCTTTTACTTTGCCCATCATCCGGCATTCTACAAAACTAGAGCACGAAGTTTCGGAAAATGGATCTGTCCAGTGATTGAAGTTAGGTCTTTCTAAGTAGTCTAGAGGTAATGTTCCCACCTCATGACTCGTGGTACGCGGGTTCAAACCCGGCGGAGGTCGTGGAATTTTTAAGGGCGGAAAAATTCAGGGAACAAGTCCTCCGGGAGGGACTTTAAGCCGTGGGTCCCGTGTCGTAGCTTTACGGCACGAAAAGAACCTCATATCTCCAAAGGAGGTCACTGAGCTAAATTGAAGGACATTTCCCGCCCAACAGTAGTCTCTAACGCCTCTGATAGATGGGGGAAGCACTATAGATACCGCCAAGCCAGTAGAGGCCGAACTCGCTGGCTCGGTCGGGACTGATGGTACGCACCAATATCGGTAGGGTATAGAGACTGGTAGAATATCATAGAGGGAAGCACAATCTACCAATAATGGTCTCAGTGCATGGGGAAACCCACCCTCTCCAATAACTAACTAACTAACTAACTAAGGGAGCCAACATAGCATGTGTCTCCCCCCCCCCTCACATGATGAAGAACACAGATCCAGTTTCCGAAACACTGTGTTCTCTAGTTTTCTTTTTAAATATCGGACGATGGACAAAGTCCAAAGACTCAGCAAATCTGATATGACATTTACTTTAGCAACTCCTGGTTCAGTGAAAATTTACGTATAAGAGAAGGCATGTCTGGGCGGACGGACAGACGGACAGACGGAGGCTGTTCCCTGGACTTCAGAGAGAAGTCTGATCGGAACTGCGGTCGTCTCTCCAATCCCTTTACTCCTCACCCTAAAAAAAACATACTTCTCTCACTCTAAAGCCTACGCTTTTTCCTTTCAGTTCACTCTCACCCTCTCAACTCCGCCCTAGCAAACAAGAATCACCCTTCGCATCCCTTAAGTCGTACTCCCATCCAAATCTCCCTAATGGACTCTAAATGGAGAAGAGTCAAATGACGTCAACTACCCATGATCCAAAGCGAGAGTTGCAAAAACTCGCTTGCTGAACGACAAAATCTCAAAGATGAGATAGACAAATTAAAATAAATAAAAAAAATTAGTAAATGAAAGTTGTCACAACATTCTCGCCAGATTTTCCTATTTCAGTAAATAATCGATTCAGATAATATTACGATTCTAAGACCTGAATGGAACGAGGAAACAGTGAGAAAAAAAAAGCGACTTATGTCCTGTGAAAATATGGATAACGCGCCGCTGCCATATCCTGCCCTCTAATGAAGGCAACGGAAAGTATGTAAAACCGATAAATTGAAGAATTGCGTAAAACACTTTTAGATTTATAAATGCTGTTTAAATGCAAAATTAGCCGGACAAATGGAAGAAGTTAAAACGTTAAATACAGCAAGAGCAATCTTCAGTTTCTGTTATTCTTCATTCGTCCGCTTGTTTCCGCCTACCATGCATCATAAATTTGTATTTCAAAATGTCACTAAAATCATACGTTACTGTTAGCACACGTTTCCGGACTTATATGGTCATTCTCAGGCAACGGTTAATGGACTGACACCGCCGAGACTGTACATGTTACTACTGCACGTCGTCGTTTGAGAATGTATGCCCACACTGCACTCTCGGTACTTTCATGTTGCGGCGTCACGCTCTGTTCCTTTTGTGTGTAGCTCTCCCCAGTTGGGCGTGTATCTCTTGTTATTCTTGCTGGTTACTTGCCTGGCATTCTCTTCTACCCTGACCACGGTGAGTGTACGTTCCTTCGAAATGCCGTGAAACTTCTACCACACTACACGGCGTCATTTCTCAGAACATAGCATTCTTCTGCAGTAGCAAGTTCAGATTGTTCGTAGTAACTGAAATAACCAGCAGACACTTGCGTATGTTGCTGATCTACAAGCTGGACACCACTTAAATAAACTATTCGCAGACATTTCTTAATCTATGTAAGATTTGAGGTTTTCACGGAGGTGACTATGAAGTAAGCCGTTTCCTGGGATGTGGCGCCAACTTTAGCGAATAGTGTGTGTCGCGTGGTCAGCGCAACGGATTCCCACGGCCGTCAATTTCGGTTTTCTAGACCGGAGCCGCTATTTCCCCATTCAAGTAGCTCCTCAATTATCCTCACGAGGCTGAATGGACCCCGTTGCAGACCCACTACTTCTCAGAAAATCTGGTAGCGCCGGGAATTGAACTCGGGACCTCCGGATCTGTAGCCATGAAGTCTGACCACTATACCACAGAGGCGGACTTTCTTAGCCTAATATCCGCAGTAATTCTGTATGAGATATTTTACGTATTAAATCTCTAAAACATGAAGTTCGTCTAAATAACATTAAAATTTCAATTCTCCGTCTCAATTACGATCAACTGATTTGGGAAAGCCTATGTTCGTTCTCTGAATCATAAAATATATGGGAGGAAAGGAGTTTCTGAATGTCGCTGAACATGGTCTATTTAGTTACCACTGTCCTTAAGAAGGTTAAGTGTGTTGTGACAAAGCATCTCACACACTGAGTTAATGAACACTAAAACCGGAAACACGATGCACGGCAGTGAGTGTTGACGTTCCGGGGTATTTTCCGACGGGGGGGTGTAACTGCGAGGAATTCAGAACTCGAAAGTCAGGGGAAGATGCTCAGAATGTGCACGTCTATACACGCACAAACAGGGAAACTTATTATAATTCCCTCAATGCATTCCATGAATGATGTCTGATAACACAGCAAGCAGAATTACGTTTTATACGTAACAAACCCAGGGATTATAATTTTATTTATAACGGCTGCGTCATATTTGAAAAGAGAAATAAACTGTTAGGGTGGCAGAACTGACAGGGGAGATGAGAGATTACGAACTTTGAACTAAAGGTTGGGGTGGGGCACGTAAAGCATAAAATGGAGGGGGAGGTGAAGAAGATGAACAAGCAGAAATTCAAAGCTTTATCCGAAAACTTAATTTTATTTTCTATTTCCAAAATAGCAATGGGGAAGGAAAATAAAAAGTCAGGGGTGGAAACTTATCGAATTTTCCACACACATTCGTCAATTCAGGATTGTACTGCTTTCAAAAGGACTAGCATATGTTTTTCCCTTTCATTTGTTCTACAGAATAGCAATTCCCTCCAATCTTAATGACACTTGGGCGCTCTAAATGTTCCAGAATTACGTAAACTTGAGAACCAGAGAGACGTTACTGCACTGTACAATCAGAACTAATGCAGTCAGGATGATGAGATGGAAAGAACATGCAGAACGTAATGGGAGAAATGAAAAATTCATCCAAAATATTAGCCGGAAGAACCGAAGGGAAAGGAGTACTTAGGAAGTCCAGGCATAGATGGCATGAATGCAGGACGCGCATTCTTACAGAAATAGGATGTGAGGGTGTGGACTGGCTCAGGACAAGGTCCAGTGGTGAGCTCTTGTGAACACAACATAACTTTGGGTTTCATAAATGCCTGGAGTATTCTGACCAGCTGCGGCAATCATAGCTTTTCAAGAAAAACTGTAATAGTTAACTCTCCCGGAGTACTGCTGGGGTGTTTTAAATTAAAACAAATCTTAGAATATACGAATAGTTTAGTATAACAGGTCTAAAAGAATCCTCATAATCACTGCGTTTCTTGACTCTGTCCACCGTTCGGTATTCTAGAAACCAGAAAACACAGCGTTTCGGAAACTGGATCTGTTTCCGTTCTCAGGTGAGGGGGAGGAGACAGTTATCTGCTGTGTCCCTTAGAAAGAGCTAACCCCAATCACTGGATAACCCCTGTCAGGTTGACTACAGTTTTTAATTACCTGAGACTAGGCTAAGACGGAAGAAGATAACAAGAAAATATGCAATAAAAATTGTGATAAAGCACGCACATGTGCAGAACTAGGATAGAAATTTATGCTACAAACCTATCTAAAAAAAAAACAAGGGCATGAGCACCGAATTAGCCTGGTCTCAGGTAATCTGACATGGTTTGTCCGGTGATTGAGGTTAGCTCTTTCTAAGTGACTCAACTGAGTACGTTCCTTCTCCCCCTCGCCTGAGGAAAGAAGCAAATCCACTTTCCGAAACATCTGTTTTCTAGTTTCTAGAATACCGGACGATGAATAAAGTCCAAAAACTCAGCATTTCTGAGCATTATACACCATCGTCAAACCATTTATAATTTCTAGATCGAAAAGAGTTACCGTATATGATACGATCCCCATTATAAGAAAAAAAAGACATAAAATTCGATATAAAGTGCCCAAAATTCAACAGAATGAAAATCAGAACCGTACAAGGTAACAAGAGCTACAAATAGATATAAGCTCCGTGATTTCAGTCCGCAAGCGAACAATACCGACCGAGCGACCGCCGCGAGTCGGCGAAGTTTAGTGCCAACTTTTGCTGATAGAGGGTGTCGCGTGGTCAGCGCAACGGATCCCCATGGCCGTTAATTTCGGTTTTCTAGACAGGAGCCGCTATTCCCTTGAAATAGCTGCTCAATTATCCTCACGAGGCTGAGTGAACCCCGTTCCAGACCCACTATTCTCCGAAACAATCTGGTAGTGCGGGGAATCGAACCCGGAACCCTGGATCTGTAGCCAGGAACAAAGAGATTAATTTCGTCTAATTAATTAGTAACAATTGCACCTTTTAAAAACTGAAGTAATCGAACTAAACTTCGTAGACTCGAGGTTCTCACAGCGATGTTTTTGAAAAACTCCGGCTACTGGGGACATAAAGCCGTGTAGTCCGTCGAAAGTCACTCGACGTTTCGGACTAACATGTCGCCTCCGCCTCCATCTTCAACTTTGAAGAATAAACCAAGCAAGAAACCAGTATGAAGCAGGCGACAAGCAGGAATTCTGACAGACGCTGAAGATTGAAACGTGATATTGCTCCGGAACGTCTGTTTATTTCCAAAGCACTACGCGTCGTTATATCGCAGAAGTCAGAACTCTTCAGAGTAGAACTACTGGAGTTCCTGTAGAGCATTACAAGCAGCAGTGTATCTATAGGACCAACTCATTACTAAACATGATGCCTCTCTGCTGAAGAGACTGGCATTACGTTATTACGACACTTGCTGCCAGTTGCCTGTCCGTTTAGTTGCCATCTCCAGCGAGGATAATTCAATTGGATCTGAGCATGTCTGTTAATTTATTCCGAGCGATCTTAGTCCGGAATCTACAAGGATAAACTTGCTGTCAGGCTGGAACAATGACGTCAAACTGCTTGATATCAGTAACCATCACTGCGGAGGTAGAACCGAAGTCTGCGCTGGACCTAACCAAGAATGCTACCAGCAACCTCTCAACCTTACTGCTTAAGATTCACCTTCATGTTACAATGCCATTCCCTTCTAGTTCTTCCAAATGGATATTTTCCGCTCTAATAAGTGGAGAAGGAACTCCACTACTTGTCGACTCCCGAGACTAGCAACTCGCAATATGTTGCAGGGTACATTCGCTTTTATTTAACGTAGTCTCCCTTCAAAAGCTTTAATATATGGCATTGAAGTCTCCAGGTTCTTCCATGTGATTTATATGGGCATATCCACGGAATACAAATCAAAAGGTATACCAGCTATCTTGATATACTGTACAATGTCTGCAAATAGCAATTTCTATACAGCAAAATGAAAACATGGCGATATTTCATTGCTTTACCGCCGCCTTAACGTCAACCCACTTTGCGAATAACTTACCTTCCTCCACTTACTTCTTGGCATGTCTGGCGCAATAGATAAATCTCGGGCGAAAAAAAAGGGGGGGGGGTAAGGGCCATGCAAACTAGTGATGCTTCGTAAACAGAATTTTTCGCCCCCACCCCCACCCACACACACAAAAAAAAACTTTGCCTGACAGCAGCGGGCTATGCTTTCCCCTGACACGTTTACCTCTAATCTACTGCACAATGGTATCAAATTTTAATTTCCGCCAACTTATCTCTGTATACAAAATACCGTATTTCATTTCCTATCTTGCTTATATGAAGGTGTCATGTGAAATTGCTGAACCTTAAATAGCGGACGTCTGTAGCGGTTGGTATCTTCGTCAGAATTACGGACTGACAGACACAAACCTTCCCTAACAGTCAATACCAAACGTCAAAATCAAGTAATGGGGGGGGGGACACCAGGTACCAATTCTGGATATCCGGGGATCATATATTGACCCAAAGATAGGCTATCTTGAGGTTTTCCTAGAATATTCTCAAGTAATCACGAAGGCCGCGCCACAGCTCAAGCGGTTAGTCGCTGGCTTCACACCGCGGAGGTCCGGGTTCGAGCGCGGGTCTGGTCAAGTGGGATTTGTGGTGGACAAAGTGGCGCTGGAGCAGGTTTTCTCCTTGTACTTCGGTTTCCACTGTCAATCTTCATTCCACCAAATTCTCCATTATCATAATCACCCGGGGCACGTACAATAGGCCAACCAGTGGCCGACGTGCAGAGTGGACCCAGTTGGTCTCCAACCCCCACTATGCGAATTAGAATATGCGAATATTACAGTGTACTTTGTACTAAAATATGTACATTCACAATGAATACAATTACTGTTTTAGTGACTGGAAGCACCACGGCTAGTATAAAATATAACAGAAGCAAATAATTCAAGTTTAAAATATTAATATTC
>NW_019744109.1:271299-285179 GCF_002891405.2 Cryptotermes secundus
GGGGGGGGGACACCAGGTACCAATTCTGGATATCCGGGGATCATATATTGACCCAAAGATAGGCTATCTTGAGGTTTTCCTAGAATATTCTCAAGTAATCACGAAGGCCGCGCCACAGCTCAAGCGGTTAGTCGCTGGCTTCACACCGCGGAGGTCCGGGTTCGAGCGCGGGTCTGGTCAAGTGGGATTTGTGGTGGACAAAGTGGCGCTGGAGCAGGTTTTCTCCTTGTACTTCGGTTTCCACTGTCAATCTTCATTCCACCAAATTCTCCATTATCATAATCACCCGGGGCACGTACAATAGGCCAACCAGTGGCCGACGTGCAGAGTGGACCCAGTTGGTCTCCAACCCCCACTATGCGAATTAGAATATGCGAATATTACAGTGTACTTTGTACTAAAATATGTACATTCACAATGAATACAATTACTGTTTTAGTGACTGGAAGCACCACGGCTAGTATAAAATATAACAGAAGCAAATAATTCAAGTTTAAAATATTAATATTCAATAATTATCATGAGCCGGGACAGCTCAGTCGGTATAGCGATGGGCTAGTGGATTGGACGGCCAGGATTCGATCCCCGGAAAGGCCAAGAGGGGTTTCTCTTCTTCACAGTGTCCAGACCCGCTTTGAGGCCTACCTAACCTCATATCCAATGGGTGCCGGGGGTTCTTTCCCCAGGAGTAAAGAGAGTGGGGCGTGAAGTTTACCATTCAACTCCATCTAATGCTGAAGTCAATAATGGTGGAGCTATACCTCCGCTCTCCCATTCGTCTTCATGGCGTGGTTCTGAATTAAGCACAAAGGCCGCGCCATAGCTCAAGCGGTTAGTCGCTGGCTTCCCACTGCGGCGGCCTGGGTTCGATCCCGAGTCTGGTCAACTGGGATTTGTGGTGGACAAAGTGGCGCTGGGGCAGGTTTTCTCCGAGTACTTCAGTTTCCCCTGCCAATCTTCATTCCACTAATTGCTCCACAATCACCCTCACCTATCATCTGGGGCTGGTACAACAGGCCAGAAGTGGCCGCAGTACAAGGGACTTAGTCCCACCCCACTAGCAATAAAAAATAATTAAGCACAGGGACTAAGAGCAGCAACAGCAATAACAGTGACGATGACGACTTGGCGAGACATGCAGCACGCACTGGAAGAACAGAAATTGCATACAAAATCAGAGTTCGGAAACTGGAGATAATTTGTTCCGGTGCCGGGCCACAGATCAGATGGTTAGGAGCTCGCTTCTTACTGCGGAGCCTTGAGTTCACTCTCGGGTGCCTTCACCTGAGTTTCGTGCGGTGTACGAAGTGGCACCAATGCAGCGTTTTCTCAGTTCCTTCGATTTCGTCTGCAAAGCATCATTACACCATTGCTCCACACATATTTATCACCGTTGCCTGAGGTACGCGACGCCCTTATCACGCAGGACATTATCATATCCTCTGTTTTATTGGTTTGGTCTTAATCCTTAACCCGGCACCTGACTGACTGCAAACTAATGAATACTCCTTTTTAGACTCCTTTCTTTATTTTGAAAAAAATTAACAGGAGGCTAAAGAGATCACCTTGCTGTCTGTGTATCGGACTGTCTGTTTCTTCCTCTATCTATGTAGGCCCCCCACATTTTTAGGCTTATGACAATAACCTGCTCTGTGTATCCACCTCCTGATTTTGATTAGGAGGCTTATTAGATCACCTTGCTGTGTGGCCCCCCTAATTTGTTCGTTTTCTATGGGGTCCGTATCGTATTAAAGGAAAGTACATGTTTACTTCTTCCCAGAACTTCTTGTAAATTATTATTATTATAAAAACTGCAAACTTATCCCTGTAACAGGCCGTGAAGACCCATAGGGTTGTGAGACGTCGAGGTTCCCACATTTTCTAGATAATCGGCTCACAGATGGCGGTGAGGCCTTACGCACCGACCGCTCTTTACCCCCAGGAAAATTTCTGGTACTCATTTCCTTTAGAGGCTGAGTCGCTCACAGGGCCATAGTGCGGTTGGAAGGATTAGGTAAATTGAAAAAAAAAAAAAATCCAATGATCTCTTCGAGAATCGAACCCACGACCTTCTGGCTTGTAGCATAGTGCCTCAACCAGCTACTCTACAGCGTGTCCCTTATAGGCCTCCACGGACTTTTACATGTATTATTATTATTATTATTATTATTATTATTATTATTTGCCCTGGCGATTCAGATTATGTTCCGGGGCACCTCCGCTTGACTGTTGCACCGAGAAACTGGAGACTCTGGTCAGCTCGTCCCACTGGCGGTATTTCCTTTCCTTCTCTCTCTCTCTCTCTCCATCTGCACGAGCAAATCCTCTCCAGAAGACCAGGTCAAAACAGGTCATGTTAGGTCAGTGGTAAAGTGGATGACCACCTCAATCACTTGTCTACTTAGCCGCAGATAAATTGGTTCCTGTGGGAAGGCGGTAGCTATAATGAGGACAGCAGAAGGGCAGAAGGGACAGCGCTCGGGCACTCGGCCTCCTCCGCTGGAGGGACGCCACTGTCGCGAATATCTGCCACTTCCGAGTGGGAATTACTTCGGACCGCTTTATTTTTTATTTGATCTTACCGCTAAAAAAATACGAGGTCAAAGCAGGCTTCTGATAAAATAGGAAGGAACAATCTAAGAACTGGTAAAAGTCTAAACAACTACGTGTGACCCAATCAAACAAAGGCTGGTTTGGTTTTCCTCTTCTGTGGAAACACAACACTGCATGACTTCTCATCTCTGTGCACTCTGAAGATGAAAACACTGTACGTGTCTTTATGCAGTTACGAGCACACACTGACGTGTAGCCAAATGAAGAGAGGCTTTTATCTTAGCTCCAGACAATGCGATCGGAAAACTAAACGTATGTTTATATATGGACAGATGTCGAGAAAATAGTAACACATAAAGAGTTTCAACTGTCTCACGTGTGTTCTTCCGTCCTTAATAAATTTTCCATCATCCATGTCATATTGTCGCGTGTTTCCTAGGCAACGCGATAAGAAATTGTGTGGATCTCCGATTTGAACAAATATTCATTTGACCATCACTCTTTTCACTCACAAGTACAATTATTTCACTTGTATCGTTTTCGGACGCTTCTCCTTCAATGCTACAACCCTCTTGCACCGCTGATCTCGGTGAAGTGTCTTCTGCTTGGCTCGGAGCTCAAATGTCCTTAGCTCTCGTCGGATACGAACTAACTTCTGCTCTATCCGGGTACGAATTGTTATATCCTGCACTCGGACTGAATAGGGAACACCTTGTCGAAGTGTTAATTTCGCCCGCTGCTATGCAACGAATCTTGTTGCCGGGGAAATAGGTGTCTGCCTCAAACAATTCGTTTGTAACGGTGGAAACCCCACTATTAGACTTTCATCTCTGATGCAACGATTTCCTAGGCATCGATAACTAGGAACTGTTAGCCGTTGACTAGTGATGGACGTCTTATAGTCCGGCTTTCAGACAGCACGTCACAGTATGTTACTGATAGTGACAGTGATCATGATCACTTCAACAACTAAGCCATTAAACTACATTTCGCGGCTAAATTCGAAGAAGGAACATGATCACTTCAACAACTAAGCCATTAAACTACATTTCGCGGCTAAATTCGAAGAAGGAACGCCTGATAAGAATCAAAATTCATCAGCGGAACAAAGTTCTGAACTACATGACGAAAGATCAGAATTTTGCTTGAACACCGCTTTGCGAAACATTTATATTAACCTGTCCCAACACAAATATTCGTTGTCGTTTCTGAGTTTATGTAGTTCGAACCTTATCATAGAACATAGACACTCCACACTCCTATACTGTACGTTCCTCTTCCGCGTACAGTCTAGGCCAAACAACAACTTTATCTGATTTGTTTCATTCTGGTACGTCACACTAACAATATTACAAAAAGTTAAACAGTTCCGTCCAGTGTGACTTGTGAAGATTTTTCTTATTTCAATTCTTCATGCCCTTATATGTTTCGGTCTTTAGAGACCATCATCAGAGGGACATCAATACAGCTGGAAGCTACTGTCACGTGTCGGGTGAAGCCGTGTTCACAAAGGCTTTGCTGGGCAACGTAGCAACCAGCGCGCTTCGGCTCGGCTCGGCATGGACAAACACCACTTTCCTTACTGGTGCGTAACCTAGTTTCCACTGTTGCGTAACTTGGCAACCGACCGTTTATCAGGGGTCTGTCTTCGTGGTAACTCGTTCCACCTTCCGTTGCCCAGCAACGGTTAGACATGTCACACTCCTATTACAATATATGTTCTGAGCGTTAAAATATACATATAATGTTAGTAATATACGATTGGATATGAAATCTAAAGTTTTTACAACTACAGCGGCTGTTTGTTGAGATTTTGTTAGAATCTATAAACAAAGTAGGTTTGTGTCCTCTTTCTTATTAAAACAACACAGCGCGCCACGAACACCCACAGGACATCAAAGAACCCTCTTCTCAAGAACAAGGCGGCACACGTTCGGCCCGCGTCAAGAGAAATAATAAGCGTTCATTTCGTGAGTATAGTTTATTTTTCGTTGTTTTTCATTTCGTTTTCCTAACTGTTTCCCTTATTTTCCGGTGCAATTAGCGGTGGGATTAAGCTGAGTCGATTGATCTGCGTTTGAATTGAAATATTTCGTCAGTATTTTTTATTTTTTTTGTTTCTTCTTTGTTTTCCAGTTCGTGTTCTTTCCTTTTTTAATGTTTTGCAATTTCATATATTTTTGTTATAACTTCCTTTCTTCTTCTTCTTCAGCGCAGTCGTTTCCATAGTAACGCTAGAACAGACCGTTGCATAGGATAAGAGGTTCCGTTGCGTAACAACGGATGAAACCGGAAAGTATACTTCCATGGAAACCAAACACTTCTATAAGGTGTTTTGTGCGTCGAATAATTTCAAATCAGACTGGGGAAGAACGGGCAGACTGAGCCACAGCAAAGCGTGGCCGGGCACAGCTAGTTTGAATATAAGCACGAAGGGTGTGCAGAGCTAGATATAAGAAACAAAGTTTTTAACAAGTTTGTGTGCCGCTTACTCTCAGGCCCTGAAGAAAGCAACATGTTATCTTACAAATACAAAACCTTCATTGCAGGCGAGTCAAGTTTTCATTTTAGCGTCAGAAGACGATCGGCAGTTCCAGTTAATTGGATGGGGATCTAAGGAAATCACTCTCTAGACAACCGTTCGAGTAGGCACTGACACCCAATCAATTTATGGGAAACACAGTCACTACATCAGAAAACTACGAAACAGCTGAACCAGTCGCCTCGCCACGCCATGTCTCACTGCAGTCTCCCATACTTGGCCGCCAGATGTCCCGCATTTCCCACCTCGGTACAACACCAACGAGCCGGAGAGAGAAAGGACAGAAGATGAGCACACCCCTGACCTACGAAAACTACGCTCAAAGGAAGACAGCGTGAACGCCTTAACACGTCAATAGCATGAGGAAAGTGCGGATGTACATTCTCGAATATGACGACGTGAAATAATAGCATATAAATATATTGACGTGGGGCCCACGTTAATGCTTGCCAGATGATGGCCTTGTGAGGCCGATACAAGCTGCAACATGCATAAAATGCGATTTTAATGCCATTTATAAATTTTAAATGTGACTGTATATGATATTTTAAAATAAAACGTTGCGTTTGCATTATGGAAGCAAGTGAATTTGTGAGTGAAGGTATAGTTCCATCATTCCAGAACTCGGTAGTAAGTGGAGGTAAGTGGTCGGCTTCATGCCCTATCCACTTTACGGCCTCCACCCGCTGGATAGAAGGCTGTGTGGCTGCAGAACTAGTCAGAACGTCCAGCCCTAGGCCCATCGCTATTCCGAATGAGCTACACCTGCTCAAACATTCTGTAGACATATACACGTACAAGTTATTAACACTCAGTAACATTCAGTCACAAGTCACTCACCAAGGAATTTGCTAGACGTCACTGGGATTACGAAAGTTCTTTGACTCGACTAGGTACGCTCTGTATATGCCCATGTTGCAGATATTCATAAATATTGACAAAAGGACATTCCAAACATATTTCACACCATTTTCACATTCGCCGACATTTACACCCNTTCCCAGCATTTTATGGAACTCGGAGGTTCATTACAGTGTTCACAAGAGCCCTCCACTGGTCCCTATCCCGAGCCAAATCAATCCAATCCATCCCATCCCATCCTATCTCTCTAAGATCCATTTTAATATTGCCCACCCACCTACGTCTTGGTCTTCCTAGTGGTGTCTTTCCTTCTGCCTTTCACACCAATATCCTATATGCATTCCTGCATCTGCATATATTAACGCATAAGAATTATTTCCATTTTTGACGATTTAATATTTTTCTCTATTAAAAAATCATTCATTTTCTTCAAATGTCCGTAATTTTCTATTTAGACCCAATTTATTTCACTTTCGCAACACTTCCACATGCGCTGTCATTCCAAACTTAACTTTCCCACATCACCGTCGACTCCGCCTCAAGATTTGACAGAACTTCCTCAGACAGGTCTGCTGTACGTGTTATAATACATGCTGAGTTCGAGCAATTTAGAATTATTCACTGTTGGACAGATCTACTCATCACTTTACTGTTTTTGGTTCCATCCCCAAAAATGATTGCACCATGATCACGGAAACTTGAGCAAGCCACTATGAACTTCATACTTACACACAATTTGGCCCCAAATTCAGTTAACTGAATAGTAAAATATAAGCTCAAATATATTAGAAATTTCTTAATAATTTACTGAACATACAAATTTTCTTCGAAATGAGATCTTCCGTGTTCAAATCACTATTCAGAAGGCTGTGCTGCCGTTTTACAAACTGACTTTGAAATTTTAATCTGAACATTCTAATCAATAAGAGAAAATTTAGGTTAACAACTTTTGGGCCACCCTGTATATGAAGTATGTAAGGTTAACATATGATTCATGGCCAAATGGATTCACTGTCACAAACTGGGAACCCACTTGCATTACCGATGACATAAGAGCTGAGTGGCTCTCCGTGTTCGCTTCTGATCCGGTGAACTTGGAGGGAATCTGGACTAATCTTCAACGATTAGTTTGTACGGAGTGAATGCAATTTCGATACCTCTTGTCTGTGTAGCAGAAATGAAACGGCCATATAAGTCAGTGCAGAAACCGTCCCAGAGCAAATTCAGAATCTTGAAACTCACGCAGTTATAGCACACACCAGTGGGACTACACAGGCATTTATCGAGTTTCTTTCTACAAGTAGCGTGTAACAAGTACCGTCTTTTCCTGCTTGTATTTACAGAAGATAAATAAAAGGACGGAAACATCACAGATACTGCACACATTTCTTTATTAATATGGTGTTGGACCATCTTTTGCCTTCATTACAGCCGCAGTCCCTCTTGGAATGGTCTGGTACAAGTTTGGAACAGTCTCTAGCGGAATTTTATAATGTTCTTTTGAAGAACATCTTCAAGTTCCTTTAGAGACGTTGGGGGTGGGAACCTGTTCCTCACTCTAGTCTCCAAAAGTGAGTACAGTGCTTCAATGATGCAAAAATCTGGTGATTGTGCTAGCCAGGGAAGATGCTGAAATTCACCTTCATGCTCTTCAAACCACGACTGAACAGTTCCAGCTGTGTGAATGGGGGTACCGTCGTCTTCGAAAACTTGATGGTTGTTAGGAAATAACGTCTGGACCATGGGATGCACCTGGTTACCGAACCTGTTCATGTACTCCCTTAGAGTAATTCAGCCATTAAGGGTAATAATGGGAGCAACAGAACACTGCACCACGACATTGCTGCTCAAACCATCACAGAACCTCACCCGTGTTTCACTGTTGGAACCAGGCATTCCGGACTGTAGGCTTCTTAGGGTGTTCTCCAAACGCAAACTCTTCCTGATGTAGGGAACAGCGTGAAGGACTACTAATCTGACAATGTCACGGGCGTTTCCAATTGTCTGATGTCCATGTTGTACGGTCGTGACACCATCGTTCGCGCATCTGAGCATTACTTTCAGTAATCAGCCCTACCATGGCTGTTGGTTTTGTGAAGCTCACATCGGGCAGTTTTGATGGAAACATGGTTTCAAGATGAATATTCAGTTCTGCTGTCACTATGCTGCAGTAATTATGCGATTTTTGGAAACAATCCTTCTCAATGTACGACGATCTCTTTCTGACAGTGTTGATTTTCGTGAACTGTTTCTCTTCGCTGATGTCTTCCCACGATTCATGTATGTCGACATAACCTCAGAAACTGCCACTCTCGATACACCCAATAATGTGGCAGTTTTTTGTTACAGAAGCTCCAGCTAAACGCGCACAAATGATCTGTCCTCTTTCAAAATCGGATAAGTTTCCCATCTTCCAGTTCTTTCACATGGACAGTCACTCAAATTAATCACTTACACGAGCACTACAAACTGTAAACAAACGGAAGAACATGGAGTGTTGCCAACTGAAGTTCTCTCTAACTAGCCAAACACAAATTATATTACTCAGTTTCTTAGTGTTTCCATTATAATGTTCACCCTCTTGTACATATACAACACATATAATGTATTATGTTGTGTTGAATAAATGTAATATTTAGAAAAATACAGTCATAAGTAGTATGTTCTAATCAATTTCTATAGGCTGGACCATGTTTTCCAGTTGGTCTACAAACCTCCAAATACAGTATTTCAATACACGAGAAATTTTTCATACAACGGAAGAATATTACATCTAGTACGCATGTAACTTTGCTGTGGATGCGTCAAGCAAACTCACACACAAAGCAAATGTACATTTCTTCGCAATACAAAAGTTTCCGTTCGCTGGGAAGTATCTGAGAGTCTGCTGATGCCACATACGTCCTGAAACATGTCATCACATTTTATGAACTGATAAAATGATACAGTTGAGCCCCCCCCCCCCTTTTCTTCCCCCNCATTCATGCAGCCCACATAAGACTACTGTGGGGGCGAGAATATCGATCTGCAGATTATAATGAACTTACCAGGTGGCAGCACCCCTGCATATCACAACAAATGTATGAGAGAATACTGTAATTATGAGAGTAATCGCACTTGTTATTTTGACGGAATTACAAGGTGTGTCCCAAAAGTCATGAAATATATTTCTTTCCCGCGCTCCTACTGGTCGGAGCGCGCTGGAACCGGTTGGGTTAGGGGGGGAGGCCTTTAGCTTCACAGCGCGCCCAAGGTCAGTCTGCTCGAGCATCGGAGGCGTCAGTATCGCTGATTTAGTGCACCTGTGTTTTGTGACCACGTCACGGCGCGCGATGGCGGATACTTTCGAACAACGTTGGGCGGTCAAGTTCTGCACAAAGCTCAACAAAAAAGCTGCCGAAACTCACGAACTGCTTAAGCAAGCCTACGGGGAGTCTGCTCTATCATATGTGCAAGTTACAAGGTGGGTGAAGAAGTTTAAGGAGGGCCAGGAAGGAGTGGAAGATGACCCCCGCTCTGGACGGCCATCAACAAGCCAAACCGATGAAAATGTGACTCGTGTGCGTGATTTGTTGAATACTGACCGTCGAATGACTGTCCGGTTGTTAGCCGACACTCTGAACATTCCAAAAACCGTTGTGCATCGCATCGTTATGGACGAATTGAACATGCGGAAGGTGTGCGCCAAGCTGGCCCCCAAATTGTTGACGGACGAGCTGCCGCAGCCACCCTACAGCCCCGACCTAGCTCCGGCCGACTTTTTGTTCCCGAGGATCAAGACTGCACTCAAAGGACGCCGTTTTGAAAGCATTCAGGCTATCCAAGGGGCCGTGACAACAGCTTTAAATGAGGTTCCCGTCGAGGCCTTTGAGGGGGCGTACCGGGTATGGGAGAGTCGGTGGAAAAAAAATGTGTAGATGCTCATGGACAGTACTTTGAAGAATATTAACACTTAGTACCGATATCATCAATAAAATTAAAATATATATATATATATATTTCATGACTTTTGGGACACACCTTGTACACGTTTCCAGCATTCACGTACACGAAAAAGGCGATTCTGGAATTTTGTCTGTGTGTATGTGTGTCTGTCTGTCGCTAGCGCCTCGCTGATTGCACGGATTTTAATCACATTCGTAACAAAGGAACTGAACCCTCATAGGTCTGTTTCCGTAGAATATGAACCTTCTAGCTCCAGAAATAGGGGGCCTTAAAATGAGCCTAACATAAAACGATTATTTCAAGAACTTTTCTAACGATTCTAGGTAAATTTCAGTGGTGAATATTTACCTTACTTGCTTACTTACTTACTTACTTACTCATGGGGCTGAGCCCTTCTTGAGAGGCCGCCAATTGTGCAGCTACTCAAGAACTTCCCAGCATTTTATGGAACCCGAAGGTTCATTACCGTGTTCACAAGAGCCCTCCACAGGTCCCTATCCTGAGCCAGATCAATCCAATCCATACCATCATATCTCTCTAAGATCAATTTTAATATTGTCCATCCACCTACGCTTTGGTCTTCCCTGTGGTCTCTTTCCTTCTGGTTTTCCCACCAATATCCTATACGCATTCCTCGTCTCCCCCATTCGTGCTACATGCCCTGCCCACCTCATTCTCCTTGACTTGATCATTCTAATTATACTTGGAGAAGAGTACAACTTATGAAGCTCCTCATTGTGGAGTTTTCTCCAACCTCCTGTCACTTCAGCTCTCTTCGGTCCAAATATTCTCAACACCCTCAGCCTATGTTCCTCCCTTAATGTCAAAGAACAAGTTTCACACCCATACTGAACCACAGGCAGAATTATAATTTTGTATATTCTAATTTTTATGTTCTGGGACAGCAGATGAGAATATTCTAGACTGAATTGTAGCATTACCCGAGTTCAGTCTCCTTACCATCGACCTGAGTAAGACTGCACAGGTGGTATCTTCACGAAACTAACGGTATGCACACTAGGGGACCAACTCAACGCGTACATGTCTTAACTTATACGATCAGTGAATTAGAATGGCCTGCCGAACAAGAATAGATTTTGTCTCTAAGGTAACGTAGCCATGAGCAGTTCTACGTGAGAAAGTATACGCAGTATATTTACACAGGTTCTAGAGTCTGCATTGTTAGCTCTCTTGTCTCGGGCATTTCCCGGCGTCGGAAACAAACAAGACGCACGACAATTCAATGGATGCTTTATCTTCTAGCTTGTATTACTTTACTTGCGGCTTATTAAACGACGCCATCCCTAACTCAGGCTATATAGGCTTATAACGTCGAATGGTAGGGCGTTAGCGTACAGTGGAATACAAAAGACGCGGTAGGAACCTGTGGTCGTGACTTCAGTTGCGGCACATCTCCGCTGTTTCCTACAGAAAACTAGTAAACCCGGGAGAAAACATGACTCAGGATAGTCGGTGTCCCGGCCGAGACTCGAACCTGGTACCTCCAGAATATGTCAGAAACATTACATTTTGAGCCAACTTCCTCCACATCAGACAAGTATTTACACTATTTCGCAATAAAGTTTACGACCGCACACGGCCGTCACCTNGTCACTGCGGGAGGAGAGTAGGGGAAGGTAAACGATTTATAATATTGTCATGTGTTCGGGGTTAGCGTGACTAATAACAATGGGTTCTGGATTCGATGATTGGGTTTATTTGCAGTTCTTTGCAATTACAGTTAATTATTGCAGCTCGCAATCAATCTTGACCTCCAAGACCTCCCTTCATTCTGTTTCTCGTTCTACGACTGACTGCAAAGTCAAAGTCAGAGTTACTTTACGACTGGCGGTTTTCCCGCCGATCAGTTTGTCTTGACGTCAAGCCCCCCGAGAACCACGATCAAGATGTTTTTTTCCCAACTGAACCCATGCGGTAATAGTCCTTATGTAACATCCTATCTGACGAGAAGATGGGATTGTCTCTTATGAACGCACTTAAACTTTCGTTAAGTGTATATTCCGCACATATAACATGTTATTGAAAATTCTTTCTTTTGCAGTACACACAAGTCCTATGTCAGTATAGGCTTTACAGAGCAGATCATGCCTACCTTACATATCTTATGATGCAACGGCAGCCTAGTTACTTGAACGGTCGTAAGTTTGACTGACTGCTAACGACCTGCACTGTCCCCTATAAACCATCGGCACGGACCACGCACAGAAAATTCACTGAGAACACCGTATCCTAGCAATTCGTCTGTTATAGAGGTGTGTTTACGTTGCCTTTAAACATATTCTCGCTGCACCGAAAACACGGGCAGCAATAGAAGAATTGCCGTTTCTATGAAGAGACCGGTTACCTAGCAATGGATATATACGTTACAATATGTTTACAGAAGGAAAGAGTGGGCAATTGTGCCCAGCGACAGAGAATAATTATAATGAATACAGGCCTGGAGCCACAAAACTGCAGTCCAGAAGGCAAATGTGACAATCCTAATAGGAAATGAATTCCCATGTGTTGAGAACATCATCACATACTTCAGTAACTGATTTAAAAAACTATGATCTTACTGCTTGACCAGCCCAATCCCTGTCAGAGATGAATCCCCACACTTGAGAAACCGAGAATATGATAATGCGCTGCCTGACCAAAACTCACACAAAGGACCCCAATTTTATATCGTTTCAATCATTATCAGTTTCCGTCTAGAATTCAGTAAGGCAGGTGCTATTGACAAGCACGATGGAATAGTCTGGCCACAATTTAAAGATACATCGTATTAGCGCTCAGCCCCAACTGCCTCGAAATAGCATTGGCCGATGACGATGTAATCAGCACAGGCGTTAGCACTGTTCTGCTAGACATATTAAAAAAGGGTTTTGCAGGTTGCAAGCTTGTGACAGTCCTCCTCAACTTGAAGACGTGGCATTCAACCCCGCCAGAGTTAGGTCTGGTTACGTCACACGCAGGCCAGAACAAGCCTTATTACCTTGTGGGCAGACTGCTGTCAAACCTTTCAGTGAAACAGGCATGTCCAACGCGTCGATCGCGGGACGATTTTTGGTCGATCTCATGGGCCTATAAGGAAATTATACGTGAAAAGTATTTAAATTCGACTGTAATATAATATGATTATATTCAGATTTTGAAACGAAAATACGTGTTAAAGTAGTCTGTACTTTCAATGTATGCTGCTTTTACAACAAACATCATGTGTCGTGTTATTTTTACCAATATTTTTGGTTAAAGCGAGGTACGACGATAGGAGGGGGTGGCAGATGACTGGCAGTTTTGACACTAAAAAGTCGATCACAACCTGTTTGAAGTTGGACATGCCTGCTCTAGTACATCCAATAGATACAGATGAATTTCCTACACAGAATGGAAGAGAATATTTAGAGTCAACGATTTTGGATTCCGATTTATAGTAAACCGTTAGAAAAGGCGACGCCATAGCTCATGAGTATCAAGAAAAACTGGAAGAAATCCAGTTTTTAAATAATCTTGCTTTCCTGACAGATTTAACATCTCATCTAAATGCTTTAAACCTAAAACTACAAGGCAAAAAACAAAATATCTCCCAGCTTTATGGACATATTGAGGGCTTCCGCAAAAAAACTTCATGTAATGCAAACTGCACTGAAGGCAAATAATACAGCACACTTCCCATCTTGTCAGCAGTTGAAATAATAAGAAGAAAATGACACAAAATTTAGTATGTTTCAGGAAATAATAATTGATATCAAGAAAGAGTTCCAGGACAGATTCCAGGATTCTGACTCCCTAAAACCAAAACTTGCACTGTTCAATAACCCCATGGAGATTGTAGTGAGTGAGGTGCCCTGCGACCTTCAAATGGAAATTTGTGATCTTCAGGCAGACCCACTCTACCCGACTAAAAAGCGTGAGGTCCCTGAAACTTTCTGGAAACTGATTTCTAAAGAACGTTTCCCCAAACTGCTTAAATTCT